>NC_137015.1:16659503-16694503 GCF_032717465.1 Coenobita brevimanus | reverse complement strand
TACTTGAGTGGTACCGATGATCATCGATGGTCATGGAACTGGGCGTGAGGAGTGATGATAATGATCGATGATAGGGGCATTATTAATAACGGTAGTAGTAATGTTAGTTTTCGATATTACAATGGCTATTATGATAACGTTGGTTATCGTTTTGGTAAAGATGATAGTGGTGATCACGGTAATGTCAGTGAAGACAGTACCTGGAATAGTAGTAGAAAGCAGTGCTAAAGATAATAAGGGTATGCATGACAAGTGTGGTGAAGGTAGTGGTTGTGTTTGTTGTGATAATGAAGTTATCGTCATCATTATCATCATCATCATCGTCATAATCATTCTCATGACCGTCTT
Source organism: Coenobita brevimanus (assembly GCF_032717465.1). Taxonomy (NCBI): domain Eukaryota; kingdom Metazoa; phylum Arthropoda; class Malacostraca; order Decapoda; family Coenobitidae; genus Coenobita; species Coenobita brevimanus. Next base: position 16,694,155 of record NC_137015.1, on the reverse strand, counting down.
TCCTGTTAAAAAACGGAATGAGATGGGATCCACCATAAACGAAAGTGCAGACTGATATAACTGTCAGTATCATACGTAGTGAAATGGGCCACACATCGTCCGTACCTTTAAAGCCTCTGGAATCCTGGCTCCATCCCACAGGTGTAACCATTTGATCATATGGCTTTGTGCACATTTTCTTTACAAATGTATTTCACATATACCTGTCAGAGTCAGTCTCTTGATTGTCAAATTAGAAAAGGAGTGCTAAGCCTTTTCATGTGCTTCTCCGTATACATACAATAGTTTGTCCAGCCAACTAGATCCCCTTTTATCAGTACCCTAACCACTTCAACTTCCGCACCTCTCTCTCTTACACAGTCAGTTATTATGTTCAACCAGCTTCTTGGCATACCATGCCCCTGACATTCAAACTAACTCATATCGCTTTCACCATTCTTTCTGCATTCATCCTCTCTGTATGACTATCACTGAATCATTCTTCACTACACTACTTACTCATAAGCCCATTTCCGGCTGCACCCCCTTGGGGTCAACCATCCACCCATCTATTTTGTCCCAGCGACCTGTTCATGCACTGAGCAAATGGCACCCGTGAACTTTTCTGAATGTGGACCTATTTTCCCTTGTGCACCTTTTTTTCCCCATAGACCTGTTTCTCCTCGTGATTATATTATCCCCATATAATTATTTTTTCCTTTTGGACCTATTTTTTCCCCGTGGACCTATTTTACCCGTGGACCTGGTTCCTGTCAGAAACCTATTTATCGTCATGCGCCTATTGTCCAGTTTGAACCCATTTGCCACAGTGGACCTTTCTCCTCTCAGCAAACATATTTCCCCTTTGTCCCTATTTTCTTCATAGACCTGCGTTCCTATATAGACCAATTATCTCTCCATGAGATGAAACTGGTTCTCCACATGTACCTATTTCTCCCATGGATCTACTTCCTCACAGACCAATTTTTACCCATTGAATTTGTGTTTTCACTTCTGGCCATTTCCTACAAGAATTTATCCACACATTGGCCTAGTTTCCCACATGGACCTATTTTCCATGTACTTCTAGTCTCCATGAATCTATATTCCGCCCTGAATATATTTTCCACCATGAAACAGTTTTCCACCATGGACCTATTTCTACCAAGGATCTTTTTTCCCTCGATGGATCTACTGTATCTTCTCACTGGATCTGTTTTCACCATGGACTTATGTTTCCTGATAAACCTATTACCTCCCCATGGGAAAGTACCAAATACCAATATGGACCTATTTTCTCCCATGGATCTATTTCTCTCAAGGACCTGTTTCTTCTCGTTGGACCTGTTTCTCATCTCCCTCATGTACCAATTTTCTCACATGAAACTGTTCCAGCTATGAACTATTAACATTATGGACCTAGTCCAGGTGAATCTGTTTCACCCCATCCACTCATCCACCCATTCACCTATCTGCATACCTACCCATTCAGGCAGTGCAATCAGATTCATTAGAACCCATAATGACTCACAAGTACACACACACACACACACACACACACACACACACACACACACACACACACACACACACACAGGGGCCCAACAAACTTAACAGTATAAATTAGATCTACTGTGTCTGTGAGCAACATCGTTGCATAAACGTATGTCATTGTCTGTGTCGACATGCGTTTCATTTCAAGGTCTTTATATCATCATACATTTTTCCTTCATGATCAACTCGACTCTCTGCGTACTTTGCCAATCTTTTCTATTACTGCACTTACAGTACAAAAACTCTTTCATTAATTAAAGTAGTCAAGTCTCTCTCCATTTATCGGCAAGCTACAATGAGAATCGCGTTCTCTCTCAGCAAGCATCACCTTACTCTTATCTGTATCCCATTCAAGCCGGTCATTCAAAAAACATTCAGACTATAGCGATAATGCTTTTGTTGAACACGGCGTTAGTGATAGAAATGGTTATGATGATTGTGGTTGTGTTAATAGTACTCATCGTTATTAGAGTTGCAGTGAGGGTAGTGGCACTAACGATGACAGAGGTGGTAAAGACTGGAGTCGTGGTCGTGGCGGCGGTTGTTGTGTACATGTAGTGTCACCAGCGGTTGTCGGATGGCGGCGCAAGATCTGTCATTTGATCTTGTCCCGGCAGCAACTGGTGACGTCCACAAATGTGCAGATTCAACAAGTACCCTTAATAGGTATGTTTACCCATCTGTGCAATCATATATTTATGAGAGAGAGAGAGAGAGAGAGAGAGAGAGAGAGAGAGAGAGAGATTACCATACCCATAGGTAGCTTATGGTTGTGCCGGAATATATCTATATCTGGAGATCTACATTCTTACTTTCCTCCGGCGTTTGCTCAAGCATAAAACCTGTATTAGCAAACCACTGGCATTATTAAATATTTATCTACTTCAACCAAACACTGAGGTATTAACACAGACTTGTATTTTCCCACTGATGGTTACATCTTCACCCACGTACAGGCACGAGAGGTACAAGAGCATTTCCCTTCTTTTCCTTGATATCTAATACAGCTAGAGGGACACTCAGTAGTGCGCATCTCTCCAAACACTCTTCATAAGGGGTTAGGTTTTCTCATAACTGATTAGGGTTTCGCAAAAAGAGTTTTCCGGATCCAGAAAATGTAATGCGATCTGGATCGGTCCCAAAAGTTAATCAATTGTTCCCTGGGTCATGGGCTATCTACCCACCAAATTTGGTCCAACTCTCTCTTTTAGTTTTTTGAGTAATCCTGCTAACAGACAGACAGACAGACAGAAAAACAAACAAACAAACAAACATGGGTGAAACATATTCTCCCTCAGAGAGAACAAGTTACATTTTTCAGTTTTTTGGAGTTTTATTATTTCGTCATTTTCCCAAAATATTACTAAAACACACACACACACACACACACACACACACACACACACACACACACATAAAAAAAAAAATGATCCACATAGGCAGCAAAGCATTGGCTCCAAAGCGACGCGTGGTACAGAGATAGCTCTGATTTGAATAAGTGCTGAGAGATCTGATAGGGCAGCGAGGCTCTTGTCTATAATATTAAGTCTGCTTGGCCTGTGTGTGTGGATGGGTGGGGTTTGCTGAGTTATCATCCTATATCTGAGACAGACTACTTTGGGTGTGGCTATGGTCATGTAATGGGTGACGGGCAGTAAGGAAATAGGTCCATGGTGAATAAGTCCATTGTGGGAGTAGATGGATGTGGTAGAGTACGTCCATGGGGACTATATCCTTGGGGACATGATCCGAAGTACGAAAATAGATTCGATGGGGAAAAGTAGATCCATATGGGACACTGGTACTTTTAGGAAAATTGGTTCATATAGGCAGGGATTCAGTGTTTTCCTGAGGGGAGAACCCCCTCCCCCTAGGAAGAGGGGGGAAAGAATGCTTCCTAACTATCCCTTTTTGTCGTTGGAGGCGACTTAAATGCACCTTAATGTCTCCAATTTTTCTCTCCTTACTGTACTCTACATTTGTGTCCCACCTCTCTTGTTGATATTTCCTTGTTACTTCCGGCCTTTATTTCCTCTCTACATTTGGTTTAATGGTATGTCTAGTCTAAGGACGTCTCACTGACTCTTACCTATCCTCCTTTTCTGCCTGTGCTTTAATGCTACCAAGCCGATTCGAGAAAACCACTTCAACGCCAGCCATAGGACCATATAGCCACTTTATGGCTTGGTTATAGTTCATCATTATTCCTTCCTTCTTTCCCGTGGGGAGAAAACAGGTCAGTGAAGGAAAATGGGACCACGAGGAAAATTGCTCGATGAGAAAAATGGGTCCATGGCAGAAAACTGGTCCATAGGTTACGGTAAATACAGTAGGTCCATGGGGAAATTAGGTCCAAGGGAGGAAACAGGACTATGCTGGCAAAATGAGATATTGTGTCCATTGTGTAAAATAGCACTGTGGAAAATAGGTCTAGGAGGAGTATAGGTCCGTGGTGAAAAGTGGTCCATGGGGATAAATAGGTCCATCAGGTAAACAGGACCATGGGAAAATGTGTACATTCAGAAATATGTCCATGAGCGAAAACAAGTCCGTGGAGAAAGGTAAAAATAGGTCCATGAGTAAAATAGGCCCACAGTGAAAATTTGTCAATACAGGGGGAAACAGGTGCATAGAAGTGCTGTAGGTAGTGAGCCATCCTACACGAGAGAGCGATACTCCATACTCTTTGCTCCTGCACTGATAATTAAAAATATCAGTAACTGATGACGCTATTCGCACAGTAGATCTGAGGTCGTTATGTTGATGATCAGTAAACAAAGATGGATGAGTGGCCAGGACTGTTGCCAGTTGGAAAGTGTTAATCATTACGGAGGGTCTTTTGTAGGCTCCATATAACCATTTGGATAAAGCAAGATTACATTACTAAAAATAATCGTCTCACTGCATGTGTTAACGGAGTTAATGTAACCCTTAAGCTGAATCGAGTCAGGATGTCTTTAAAAAGGTCAAACCAACTGAGAATAACAACGAAAGTGATGATGATGATGATGATGATGATGATTGATTATTATCATTATTCCAGTTTCTAGATCCTTCCCACACACTGTGTCCTAGGAAAGTTATGATGATGATGACGATGATGATGATGAGTCTTGTTTCTCAATCCTATCTTTCCAATTTTTAGCTTTAGAAACAGGAATAATACTAATGATGATAATAATGATGATGATGATGTTGATGAACACGGAGCCAGAATGAAGAGAAGGAAAGAAGAACTCTCTGATATACAAATACACTCACAGGGACACAACTACATGCACTTCGATAAACTGACCAATGAACAGAGATACGCTACATAAGAAACACCCATAAACTCTACGAGAGAGAGAGAGAGAGAGAGAGAGAGAGAGAGAGAGAGAGAGACCATCCAACAAAACCACACACATGAACGCAAACCAAGAGAAACAGACAGGGAGCACGAATTACACACACACACACACACACACACACACAAACAGACAGACAGACACAAAACACCGGGCTTCAAACAAGACGGAAGCGGAAGCCCGGCCAAAAAAATTCCAGACAAGAGGAGGAAAACACGGGGAAATAAATAATGAAATACAACACACCTCACTTCCTGCCACGCTTGCCATTACGCCCCGTTCCCACCACATGCATTACCACCGCACTACCACAGTCTTACCACAGCCACTGCCACAACACTCCAATAAACACAGGACAATTATCAATACAGTCACTACCGTAACCACAGTCAATATTACCGTCACAGCCACAGCACTACTACTATCGTACCACGTGCACTAGTACTCACAGCCTCCATTTTATCAGTCCTACCACAAAAAGCATAGAACACTTACTAAATGCTACCCTTCCTCCTGCTGCAGCTGTGTGACACCCTGCTCCTGTGGTATATACAGTACGTGACCACAGGCACCATCACAGCTAATATCATAGTCACTGCCCTAGAGGGGACCCCCTACCTTAATTTCTTTTCATATTGTACTATTCTGCTTTCATGCCAAAGCTGTGATTACTCTCCAACCCACCACCTGCACTACCACAGTCACGACCACACCCCTACCACAACCACTACGACAAATGTGGGACCACTGCTATAATTTGATCTCAGTCGTTCCACAAACAAGCAAGAGCCTGTTACCACAATATTTTGATTTTACTATGACTCTCCACAGTTCTCATTATGCCCCGTTCCAATCACATGCACTACTGCTACCATCCCCAGCTTCTACCGCAGCCACCACCGTAGTCATATAGCCATGATCACATCGATACTACATAGGTGCTTCTTGCCACAGCTATCATTGAGCTATGTTCCTACCAAATACATTACCTCAACCACCATAGCACTGCAGCATTCCTGGCAAATATACTGGGCCACTACCACAACACTACCACACATCGCCTCCTGCCACAGCTACCATTACGCCCCGTTCCCACCACTTGCACAACCACAGTCACTGCCACAAACATCGAGCCACCACAATCATACGAGTACATTAGAAGAGAGAGAGAGAGAGAGAGAGAGAGAGAGAGAGAGAGTCATATATTGTCAAACTGCCAACTTTTTCCTTACCTTACCCTCCTTTCTGTATCTCTCAACCATACATTCACTAACTTTCAATGCAGTATCTATTAGTTACCTGAATTTTACGAAGTCCTCCTTTCCTATTAAGGCTTTGTCTACGATGAGTCCTTATTCTTATAATGTTACCACTCGCGGACTATTTAAGTTTGTAGAGACCGTTGATAGTAAAGTGGTTAATGGATGCGATATTTAAGTTAAAAATGTTTCCTGTCTGAGGAGGTCAAGAAACTAAGGAAAAAGGACGTCATTCTGCTAAAGGGGTTAAACCTCAGACACCCTTGATAGGCGGTCACATACTGTTGTTCGTTCGTTATCCTCTTCTCTACATTAATGGCTTTTCTAATTCATTCTTGCTACCACCAGACGATTTCATTCAGCGTAGGAAGGGCATCTCAGAGTGAAGGGGTTATGCCCTCAACGCAGCGACTTATTTAGAATTATAATTTTACTGCCACCAGATAAGTTTACATGATTTACGGCATCCTTTATTAAGTACTGGAAGGATGGAATTTAATCAAACCTTCCAGTAATAGCAATTAAAGGAAGGAATTAACAAACCATTGGATTTAAGGGGTTAGTGCCAATTTGTCTTGTATTCAGTCACTACAGTGGCGGTGTTTCTAATTCATTTTCTCTGCCACCGAGCGATTGTAGTAGGTTCAGGAAGTACCTCTGTCTGCAGGAGTTAATAAGCTGTAACTCCTTCGGTACGATGACGTCTTTTACATTTCGTTTTTGTTATTTACAAACGATATTACTCGGCTAAGTAGAAACGTTTCTAACTGGAGGGATTGGATGTAGCAATATTAACCTCTTCACTACTAGGATGTTTTCCTAACCTTGATAAAATCGTCTGGTACCACAAAGAATGTATAAGACATCACACTACTGAACGGATTAATCTAGACGGCACGCAGTTTTGAGGTATATTTTCTATTGCACTCGTAATCACAGACTAAATCAATCATCCTGTTAAATATCGAACAGCTTAATTTTCAAGCCCAATCATTTCTTAATCCCTCTACTTCAATGCCTCATGCCTGTAAATTCTTGATCCCTCTAGGCGATTTTGCTAACTTTGTGGGAGACATTTCAAACTGGCGGTGCAAAATATAGCTTGCATTATTGGATGTCATTCTTAATTGTACTCTGATTAAAATGAACAAATACAAAAGTAATATGTGTAGGAGCTTCAGGGGCCTTCGGTCAATGACGTTGGTGTGGTGGAGTATGATGTGGACTAGTGACTGTGTGGTAAGGTGTGAAAGGGTGGTATGGGGCGTGGTGTGGTGTGGTGTGGCTTTGTTAAAGTCGCTAAAGCCTACGGGAGTGAAATACCTCATTTCCAAGAATCTTAAATGAGAGAGAAGCAGACAACTCCTTTCCTGGAGGTGCGCGGCCTGATAAATACATTATGTGACCGAAGTGAAGGGGTTAATGGGAATTACAATAAGCTCGTATTCGCGTGAGCTATAGAGGCACCACGGCACTTCTTATTATAGCATTACTTTTTTTTTTTTTTTTTTTATACAGTACACTACTGTTTTAGTCGTGTTATTTGTGCAAACTGTATCCATATTTAAAAAGATACAAATAAAAGGCAAGGTATCACAATGGAAAAGAAATAGCTGACAAAGAAACGATGTCGATCCTTCTTTGTCCTCAAGTCTTTAGTCCTCTACCATGAGACAATGAAAAGCCACTTCTCAAGTAAAAAAAAAATAAATAAATAAAACAAATAAGCTGGTAGGTGATGATGGCCAGCTCTAAGCGGGCCGTTACGGTTCAGGCTATACACACAAAGTAGGACTTTATCTGATTATAGTCAAAAAATACCATCTCTCGGCTCTCTTTGGGCACAAACTAAACCACTCAGACAATAGAAATAGGCTAACTCGAAACTTGCATAAACACTATATACATAGAAAACTGATATATATATATATATATATATATATATATATATATATATATATATATATATATATATATATATATATATATATATATATATATATATATACTGAAACACCACCCGCAACGAAGCACCACCGAGATATGGCGACCCCAGGGGCTACGACGGCTCACGCACTACCCAGGTAGTATGGGCCTACATCCCCTACTACCGTGCATCCTTATTCCCTGCAACGGACCCAACCAGGAGTACTCAGTGCTAGGGCATTACCCTCCAGCCACACCATCCCTTGCCAGGTTCAGGGTGGGGCTGAGTACTCAGTCCCAAACAGTGCCCGAGTGACGGCCACTAGCCACACAAGTGGAGAGACAGCCACTAACCGCTCCCCTCCTGCAGCTGCCACAGGGAGCGAGACCTCAGTGATGGCCATTAGCCGCACCAGCAGACAGGTGACGGCCACTACCCACACTGTGCCTACCGTTCCCTCTCCTCCCAGGACCTCGGTGATGGCCACTAGCCGCACTCAGCTCACAGTCCAAGTGGAGAGCAAGGCCCCGGTGATGGCCACTAGCCACACTCAGCTCACAGTCCAAGTGGAGAGCAAGGCCCCGGTGATGGCCACTAGCTGCGCCTTCCCTCATAGGACTTCGGTGACAGCCACTAGCAGCAACTGTGGACAGGTGATGGCCACTAGGCGCACCAACAGGAGAGGGACAGCCACTAGCTGCCCTATCCCTGTTGCCCTTGGGACTTCGACGATGGTCACTAGCCGCGTCAGGGAGAGACCACCTGCCACACGTCTCTCGCCCCCTGTGACTTCCCCTTTGGAGGATGCCCCTTGCTCAGCCATCCCTTCCACTGGCCGAGTGGGACGCCTCTCCTGATCTCCGCACAGAGGCAGCCACCAGGAGGAACTACCCTGTCTGAAGGAGGTCTAGCAAGGCCCCATCGTGACCTCGGGAGTGAGAGCAGTCCAGCCAGCACCAAGGCGAGACCACCCGCTGTTGGATTCCTGGAGGAGAGGACACCACAGCCAACACCTGATGGCGGCCTGACCGGAGGGAGACCACAGTCCTCGAACCCCCCAAGGCCCCCCTCGAACCCCGGGGCATGACCTCCCCAGCCCCATAGGATGACAACCCTCTCTCCAGGGTGGGCACAGACAAGCATGCCTACTTTCCCTATTTGGTGCCAGCCCTAGGGACCGAACGCCTCACCAAGGCCCCACTGGAGAAGAGCCCCCTCTCCACACTACCCAGCAGCCCACTCCAGACGACGCAGACCCTGAGGATGGTCCTGTGCCCTCTAAGGGAAGGCACACCTGACAGAACCCCTCCCACACCCGGCTGACACCTGTAGAAGCCCAGGACTTCAGTAGCCCTGTATGAACTCTCCTGTCCCGAGATTGACTTTCTACCCAGACAGTGTATAATGTCTTTGTATTATCTACATTGTATCTACTAGATTGTGATTTAAGATAATATACATGTAAGGCTGTTTGACCAGAGTTTTTATGCCCTGTTCCTCTCGTAGTGTACTCTAGTTCTGGTCTCGAAAGAGAACCTCGGCTCAGCAGCTAGTTTTCTTAGGGTGAGGAGTCGATCAAACACCTAGTCTAACATCTATCTATCCATCTATATACCTAGGCTGCTTCCCCCAAGGAAAGGGAGGTAGCCGAGACAGGACGACACACTCCCCATTTACTCATCCATTCAAACACATTCCTTCACATCTTAGCCCCAAAGGGGAGAAGGGACAGATTCTCACCACACCACACCGCACGAGGGTCAACTGCACAGTGCAATCAGTGACATTCGCAGCAGGGCCCGACAGCAGAGCTGGTTTACCTTTGCCACATCATAATAGACCCATCCCCTTACCCACACCTGACCTAATTAGCTGATCAGACCAAATGTGGGAGAATATCCCCTCAGGGCTCAGTCATCATTTATTCATTCACAAGTTCTCTCCATTTATTTCTGTCATGCACAGCCACTCTTCCTTGCACAACAGACATCCCTCTCGCATCCAACGCTCTCGTCACACTGTCCATCCATTCTATTCGTGGTCTCCCTCTCAGCCTTACACCTCTCACATCAGATCTAGTTATCTTTTTCACCAGTCGCTCATTACCCATTCTCTCCATATGCCCAAACCATCGCAACACCCTCTTCTCAACTTGATCAGCCATCTCCCGAAAAACTCTCCTTCGCACTTCATCACTTCTCACTCGATCCAAACACGTCACTCCACACATACTCCTCAGACACCTCATCTCCATTACATTCAAACTTTTCCTATCTGCTACACCCATATTCCATATTTCAGCCCCATATAATGCAGTCGGTACCACAACACCCTCACACAGCCTTCTCTTTACATCCATTCTAAGTGAACGACATCTAAATACTATTTTCATTCCTCCCAGGACCTTTCCTATTTCATTCATTCTAAACTTCACTTCTGCATCTATTCTTCCATCCACAGCAACATGTGACCCTAAATACTTAAAACACTCTACCTCCTCAAGCAACTCACCATTCAAAACTATATTCATCCCCCTACCGTCTACCAACCTCGTACTCTTCATCACTTTACTCTTATTCTCATTTACTTTCAATTTCCTCCTTTCACACACCCTTCCAAACTCCTCTACCAACTGTCTCAATCTCTTCTCTGAATCGGCCACCAGTGCAGTATCATCTGTAAACAGCAGCTGCTTCAAATTCCACTCTCTACCATCAACATTCACCAGACTCAGACCTCCACCTAAAACTCTTGCATTCACCTCCCTTACAGCACCATCCATATAAACATTAAACAACCAAGGCGACATCACACTTCCCTCTTGCAGCCCCACTCTCACGGGAAACCAATCACTCACAGTATTTCCCACTCTTACACACGCTCTACTATTTACACAATAACTTTTCACCGGTTTTAGTAACCTACCATCAAGTCCATACAATCTTAAAACAGTCCACAAGGCATCCCTATCATTTCTATCATACGCCTTCTCTAAATCCATGAGTGCCCAAAACACATCCTTGCCTTTCACTAAATACTTTCCACACACCTATCTCACAGCAACTACCTGATCCACGCATCCCATCCCTCTCCTAAAGCCACATTGCTCATCACCTATCACTCCCTCTGTACCCTCTCTAACTCTCTTAGTTAACACTGTACCATATACCTTACCTACAACACTCAACAGACTTATACCCCTAAAGCTAATACCTTATACTTATCACCCTTGCCTTTATATAATGGGCGGTGGCTGAGTCGGTAGAGAGGCGGCTTGCAGTCCTGATGGACCCAGGTTCGAATCCTGGCTGGGGCAGGGGACAGTTTAAGAATTTGAATTTCATAAAAAAGCAGACTTTCCTAATCTACCAGATGACCCGCCGACATGTCGTAAAAATACCCCCGCTAATACCAATACACCTGTTCTGTATGAGACAGCCCAAGCATGTATTCAATATGGACGGAGGGTATTAGCGCCGAAAGTGATGACATGTGAAGGTGTAGGAGGACTACTGGGCCTGGGAATAGGCTATTGCCCCCAAGATATAGGCCCTGAAGCCTTTGCCCTGGGTCGGACACATAAAAAAAAAAAAGAACTTGCCCAGTCAATTGGCTCCATACCTTTCACAAAGCACACATTCAACGATCTTACTAACCAGTCATCAATAGTCGCTCCACCACTATTCAGGCATTCCACAGCACAACCATCTATACCTGCAGCTTTCCCTTTTTTCATCTCCTTTACTGCCTCCTGCACGTTCTCCTTCATGATCAAAGAATCATTCAACTCTCCCAACACATTTATTCCTTGCACCCTTCCATCCACCACAATCTCAGCCACCCTTTCCTCCTCTACATTTAACAATCTTTCAAAATACTCTGCCCATCTCTTCCTTACTGCATCCATCTCAATTAACATCCTTCCATCCTCTGCTTTTTCTCGCTCTTCCTTCCCAGACTCACCCTTTCGCACCCTTTTCACCACCTACCAGAACATTTTCTTATTCTGTTGAAAATTCTCAGTCAGCCACCTACCCCATCTCTCATCTGGTGCCACTTTAGCATCACGCACAGCCCATCTCATCCTATTCCTCTTTTCCTCATACCTCTAATATGACACCTCATCCTTCCACACTTCATATGTACGTCTCTTCTCAGCCACAGCCATACTTACTTCCTCGCACCACCATTCACTTCCTTTTCTTACACCACCACCCACACTTCTCACACCACACACATCTTCCGCATACCCCACCACAGCACTCTTAAACAACTGCCATTCCTCCTCCACACTGCCATTTTCATGATCTTTCACTGCATTCCCCTCATCTTTCAATTTCTCCTGATACTCTATCATCTTCTCTCTTTTATCCAACTCACTCACTTTCAAAACCTCTCTGCCACAGCTAACTCTCCTAGCTCTCACCCATCTCTTACCTACTCTTAACTTTCCCTCCACCAGGTAGTGGTCAGACATACCTCCACCCTCCCCTCTCAGAACTCTCACATCCAACAATCTTCCTATTACATTCCTGGACACAACCACATAGTCCATCAATGCTCTGTCAACAACCCTTCCACCCTCCTGTCTCACCCATGTATATTTATAAATATCTTTCTTTTCAAACAGAGTATTTCCAATCACCATCTCTTCCTCAACACACATCCTTATCATTCATTCCCCATTTTCATTTCTTCCAGGCACACCATGCATACCAACTACACCTTCAACTGTTACATTTCCCACTGTAGCATTCAGATCTCCCATCATTACCACATTCACATTCGCTTTCTTCGTCATCCCTTTCACTATATATATATATATATATATATATATATATATATATATATATATATATATATATATATATATATATATATATATATATATACAGACAAGGATTGTGGAAAGTATTAAGAATATATGGAGTAGATGGGAAGTTGTTGAATGCTGTGAAGAGTATGTATGATAGTGCTAAGGCTGCAGTGCGTGTGGTTGGTGAACTAAGTGAATTTTTCTCTTTGAAGGTTGGGTTGAAACAGGGATGTGCCATGTCTCCATGGTTGTTCAATCTGTACATAGATGGGGTAATAAAAGAGGTACAAGGTAGGGTAGTGGATGTTGGAGTGGCCCTGGTGAGAGAGGATAGTGTTTGGAAACTCCCTGTACTGTTGTTTGCAGTACTGTGTTGTTGAGTGAAGACGAAAGGGAGCTGCAAGGCTTGGTGGATGAGTTTGGGAGAGTGTGTAAGAAACGGAATCTAAAGGTGAATGTAGGGAAGAGTAAAGTGATGGTCTTTGAGAGAGGTGAAGTCAGTGAATGTACAGCGAGGTTGGGTGGTGAGGAATTGGAAAATGTGAGTACGTTTAAGTACTTTGGTAGTGTGATGAGTAAGGATGGAGGATTGGAGGGTGAAGTGCTTGAAAGGGTACAGCAGGGAAGAAAGGTTGCTGGTTCTCTGAAAGCAGTGATAACAAACAGGGAAATGAGCATGGAAGTGAAAAAGTTACTACATGACAGTATTGTGATACCAACTCTAACGTATGGAAGTGAAGCTTGGACGTTGTTGGAAGGACACAAGTCAAGAGTGAGAGCAGTGGAAATGAGTTATTTAAGAGGAGAATATGGAGTCACATGGAGAGACAGGCTGACTAATGAGGATATAAAGGAGCGTTGAGGTGTTGATGTGGATGTGATAGGAAGCGTAATGGGGAACACACTGAGGTGGTTTGGCCATGTGGAGAGGATGGAGGGTGAGAGACTGACGAAGAGAGTGTATGTGAGTGAGTTGGAGGGGGGAAGAGGGAGGGGGAGGCCGAGGATGAGATGGAGGGATGGGGTGGAGAGGTATACGATAGAGGAGGGTGTGAGTTGGCAGCAGGGCAGTGAAATGGCGGGGGACAGGGCGACGTGGAGGCGATTTGTTTTGTGGCCATCCCAAACGGGATTGAGGCGTCTAGCAATATATATATATATATATATATCATCATCATCAGCCGTTGAGGTCCACTGCAGGACCGGCCTATCCCTACCGAAGCAGGGACGATACAGCCAATGTATCTCTACCCAGTGGCTTAGGCTGTCTGGTAGAGACTGTATGTAGGGTGAGAAGTGCTTGTGAGTGTGAATGTAGTGTTGTAGTGGCTTTGGATGTGTGTTTAGTCTGTGAACCAAGTGTAATTGGCCCGCCTTTTGCCGATTGGGTGCAAGCATACTAGTATGTGACACTGGTTCAACCACAGCACCCCTTGCGTCCGCCAAAGTAGCAAGTGGCTTGGTGAACGCTTCCCAAAGTTTTTACAACCCTGACAGGAGGCGAACCCGCGCTCACCAGAGTGCAAAACGCACACTCTACCAGTGTACCACGGATGCTTCATATATATATATATATATATATATATATATATATATATATATATATATATATATATATATATATATATATTTATTTAATGATGCTGATTTTGTTTGTAACACACAATTTCTAGTTATTTCAAACATTTTCAGCACCACAAAAATCTTCATGGGGGTGAAAATATGAATATTTCTTAATGCCATTTTTTGTCATGCTCCTTAATTTTTCACCGACGTGTACGCAGTCACTTTGCAAAAAATTTCACGCTTCATTGCAACTTCCCATACTATGTGCTGATTTTGTTTGTAACACACATATCTAGTTATTTCAAACAGTTTCAGCACCACTGAAATCTTCATGGAGGTGAAAATATGAATATTTCGTAATGCAATGTTTTGTCACTCTCCTTAATTTTCACCGACGTGTACGCAATTACTTTGCAAAAAATTTCACGCTTCATTGCAATGCACAGTATAGGTTTAGGGAGCTAAAAATTGCATTACCAGGTTCGCTACAGATGTTTCTCTTCACCTTGATAAGAAAAAGAAAATCAGTTTTCAAAATTTGTAAAAATGTTGCCGGGGATGGTCACTGGTTCCTGACAATTTCTGGACCCATGGCTACGGAGGGGCTAAGCAGGACGTTACTAGGCAACGAGTAGTTGATTAGCAACCAAAGTTTTGTGGACACAACTAAGTCGTAGGCTGGTCGTTGTGTCTAGGTTTCGTCGGAATCGGTTATTTCTGGACGGTAGAAGTGCTTGCCACAATTGAACATGACTTCTAGGGATGCTGAGGTCAATCTTCACAGGGTTACCACTCGATAACTAGAGGATAGAGGGGGAAAAGTGTATGGCACACTTTCGATAGGGAATGACCTCAAGATGACGCCTAAAGAAGTCAGAGCTTTCTACATCCATTAGTAATGCTTCTACAGCTCAAAACGTGAAAAGTACGAAAAACCGTAGAAGTGCCTGCCACAATTAAACAAGACTAAAGACAGAAAATGCGGCTAACAGTCAGGGCAGCATGGAGCTGGGCAGCAATTCATTAAGTAAATAAAAGGTTAATGGATATTATTTTTACCCCTGAAATGGCTTGAAGCCAACCCAAAGCTGAATAAAACCATCTGGCGGTATAAAGAAAAATCCTCATACATTGATAGATTAAATAATTTTCTTTATCGCTTTGTACATCATTACTCTGACAGATCTCTACATGAACCTTGTCAGCAGAATTATTTGTTAAGCATCGTTTTCTTAACCCACCAGGCACTATACATCATCAAAATGAACCTCTTTGTTACAGGAACATTTTTTTTTGATTCATTAAGGTTAAAATCATGCAATATTTTTCAGCTTAAGAGGTCTCTCGGAACAAAGGAGTTAAACTATTCTTCTCTAAGTCTTTCTTTTCGTCTCTGGCTGCCATCAGATAATATTATTTAGTTTAGAGGAGACCTCTCATTGTAGTGGGGTTAAGCAATTTTCTTTCTTTTTCTTCTGGGTACCATCAGTCACAACTATTAAGAGTAGTTTGAGACCTTTTGTAGAAGAGAGGACAAACCGCTCAACTGTGTTCCCCTCCTTCACCAGTCGTTCCTAGTTGACCAATCCAGACTTTAGTCCAATCACATCAATCTCGCCCCCATCCCTCATCATAACTTTGTCACATTTTTACATCGGTTTCTCCAGAGCTCCCTCAGTTCGGCCCCAACCGTCCTGCAACCCTTTCACCACGTGAGGCCTCCACAAAAGCGATTTAAATTTTCTGACGGTAGAGGATATTGTGTAAAAGACGATACTGTACTGAAGGAAATAAGGATTTTATGTTTGTGTGTTTAGTACCTGAGGCCTTCCGTACACTGAAAATATTGTCGAGCCGAAGTAGTAGAATGTTAACCCCTTCAATCTGGGGAAGTATTTTTCTTGTTGTTCCAGCTAACATCAGACTGCATTACAAAGAATAACTTTGAAGACCCTGTGGCTAGTAAGAAATCAGTGTAGGCTATACCTAACCCTGCAAGTCGAAAACGTTGTCCTTAGCTAAATCGTCTTAAGGTATTAAAAATAAATAAATAAATAAAGAGACGATACCGTAATGAAGAGGTTAAACACGTCATCCGACCGTACTTAGGGAACTGACAGAGATTGAGTCTAACCCCATTACTATGAGAACCCTCCTAAAAACTGAAAGTAATTGCGGGAGCAAGATCAATGTGTAAAATGTGAAAACTTCCCTCCCAAGATTACAATTATGGAAATTGGTTCTACAGTAAAGTATCTTTAACCTTCTCCATCAGAAGTCAATGAAACCGTCAGACGGTAAGAAGAATAATGTGAAAGATGTCATCATACTGCAAGGGCAAAATTCTTCAGCCCGAGGACAGGTTTTCGTTTTTCCTGACGGACATCAGACAATTTTATACAACATAGTAGGCCCTCCTCGCATTGAATCCCTCTACAAAGGCTAATCTAACGCAACTACTCTGAAAAATCTTTCCACAGCCAAATGAAGTAGGTTGCATATAGCATGAGTAGATTACAAAATACGTCATCAAAGTGAAGAAATGAACTCATTCACGGCAGTTGGTGCACTGAGGTACTTTACTTAGACCAACATAAGAAGATTTTGTTCAACTGTGGGAAATTGCATACAAAAGCTTTAAAGCCTACCTTTAGTGACGTCTGTAGCATTATCGAACAATCTATGAATTCGCTTAGGCTAACACCAGAAGCGTTTTTTAATCCCTCCCCTTCCCCCCCTCTCACCCCCAAAACGGCAGCACTCAGAGAAATAACTCCCTCAATCCGATGGCGTATTTTACATCTCATTCTTGGTATGCCTGGCGAGTTTTATCCAGCTTTGGGAGGACTTCTAGCTCTGAAGAGGTTGTTGTTATTGTTGCTGTTGTTGTTGTTGCACCTAGCTAGTCTGGACATAAGCCCGGTGGACTGCAGGTTAAAACTGCCTTAATTCACCAACCCACTTTTGGATGGTACAGAGAGGTAAAGGAAGTATGTAAAACTGGGCTGCTCCACTGTCGTTATATCTGTGCCACCGCGTCAAGGCGTCCCTCTCCAGCATAAAAGAGGATAGTGAAAGCTGTATTTAACACTTTCAGTTCGAAAAGTCTCTCCTGAGCTAGAAATTAAAAAGAATCTATCATTGTGTTTAAGACGGTTGTGTTTATACAGATATTGTTTATAAGCACTGACCTTCACCTCTCGCACTGTGTTGATAAATGCTGTAGCAAACTCGCCATTATTCAATTCTAGTTTATTTTTTCTTTTGAAAATCGTGTCTCCCCACTAGAGAGAGAGAGATAGAGTACTTTCATCCAGCATCCTCTTCCGTAAAAACTCTTCATGCGTTAGCACCAGTTCCCGCCGCCACCCAGTTTTGAATTTTATTAACCATATTAAAGAACGTGTGCCCCCCCCCACACACACACAACCACATACCCACCTACATTTAAACACAACAACCGACACACCCACCCTCTCACAATCAAGCACAACCATCTACCCAACCAACCACACACCCACCCACACACACCAACACTCACAGCAGCTTACCTACCCAATTCAATACACATTCACAACAGGTTACCTACCCACACCAACACACAGCCCTCTCGGTCCACCCACACCCACGCCAACACAACAACTACTCACCCACTCACATTATCACATAATAACCTAGTCACACACACACACACACACACACACACAGTGTATCTGAATTTTTACCCAAATCACCTGGGGCTTTCGCGTAACTTTTAGTTAACGTACGTCTACTGACACACATTAAAAAACGGAATCGATCACAAGTGTCTGGATATTTGCTTTCGCTTGCATGGAATACATTTGCCTTACATACACCAGTGGAATATCCATGTAGTATGCTTTCATTTTTACTCCTCTTCCATCTCTCTGCATACTTAAAATTTTATGTAGACCTCCTAGATTAGTCTTAACTTATTTTTAAGATATTTTAAGTGAATATTAATTTTAAAAAAAGTTCAGCGTCAGAAAGTGATTCACTAAGTATTAAATTCATAAGGTATACACCCCCATAGCACCCATACACTTACATTAATCTTAGTAAATAGCTGTTTTTTTTTTATGGAAGAAAAAGAAAGTCAAGGGCCAGAAGTCCTCAACAAGGAAAAAAAAAAAAAAAGATAACAGAGCTCCAAATTCAAGATCCGTTCATTTCGAAACGGTTGGACACAGTGCATTTGAAAGACTGGAGTTCATAGGCAGAATAAAATACAGACAGAGGAAGACATTTCCAGAGTTGACCTCTTGTACACATGAAGGACTGGGAGAAACAGTGAACTCTTTCATTAGAGAGCTGGACAAAAAGGGATGAGAGTTTGTTGCTAGACGGGTGCTACGTGCCCGCCGTAGTGGTGGAGGGATGCAAGCACACAGCTCAGAGGAGCAGTGACAACTGAAGCAACGATAGAAAAAGAGATAAAGATGCAACAGTGCAGCGAAGAGACAGAATTTGAAGGGAGCCAGTAAGAGGAGGGGAGTTTAATGAGACAAAATGCCTTTGACTCCACCTTGTTGATATGAGCTGTATGTGAAGAGCATCCCCACACATGAGAGTTGTACTCTACACAGGGGCGAATAAAACCCGTGTATAAAGTCTACATCTGTGCAGCGGTAAAGAAGGCACCGAGTCAGCATTGCACACTTAATCTCTTGGAAGCAGATTTTTACAAGTGAGGTAATATGATCTTTCCAAGATAAATCTCGGGAGAAGGAAACCCCAAGTATGTTTAACCCACCGCATGCCGGCTATTTTTAGCCCTATGGGTCACCCTGGTGCTGGCCATTTTTCAACCTTTCTAATTTTGGCTAAAATGATAGATTTTGATGTGGAAACAGCGAAATTATGCTATTAAAATGCTCACCGAGGCTTGGAAATGGGTATTATTGAGTCTTGCATACTCGTGTACAGGTATAGCCACTCTCTCACACTCACCACATACGTGAGGGAAAGCCATTTTCTATGCAAGGTGTACTCAGGTATTTATGCTGGGAAGGTATAGCAATGTTCAGTACACTTTTCGATTATTTATTACTTCAGCATCTATCACAATTTGCGTGTCTTTCTTACTGTGAATGCATTATCTTACACTTACTTGAAGATAGGTACAACCTGACTTCATTATGTACAGTCCTGGCACTTACAAGAAGGTATTTACAACTTGACTTCACTATATAGTCCTTACAGTTACAAGAATTACAACTTACACTTACATGAAAATATTTACAAAATGCTTTCACTATGTACAGCACTGGGTGAGGCACACAGGCAGAGTGAGGCAGAGCAAGCGTGAGGGGGGGGAGCGAGTGAGTATATGGCCTTGACAGCCCGGGGGATGGTAGAGGAACAGTTACCATACATGCCTGCCAATTTTTACCTGCGAATCTTGAAAAAATGCGGTCACAGTGAATTTTTTTAATTGTAAACCGTTTTAAAACAGCACTGGCACTGGCCATGGAATTATGTCAGACCATTTTAAAACGGCACTGGCATGCGGCGGGTTAAAGATGATGCAGGATTAAGTCGAATATTGTAAAATATTAGTGGGCCTCTCCTGACTTCAATATTATTGTCAGATCATGGGGAAAAATGATGTATAATAGATTTTACTGTGGCGACTAAGGTTAATGAAAAATGTATCCAATAAAATCAGTGTAATGTTTTTTTATTTTATGAAGGGTCCGTCATGCAGGCACTCTGTATAAGAAGGAGCTGTATTATTTGACATTTAGTGGTCTTCTGGTTAAAATACCCAGGTTAGACTGATGGACCTACTACTGTGCATTAATTCTATCCCCAGGAAGCGACTGGGAATTTTTGGATCATGTAGTGCCAAGAAACGAAGTCTGTAATGGACTATGGTATTTCTTGTCTCGGGGTCCCTACACTTCAAAGAGAGTAAAATGGGACTAGCTGTTACCGGAACCGATTTATCACATAAACACTGGCTTATATGCGTGTTAAAACCCTCTTCCATGTCAATATATCTTTGCATATGAGGTGGTAATATAACCATCTATATTATTGGCAAAAAATTTAAAACTACTACATTCATTTTTATCCCCTTCGAGGTATAGGAGACCAAGCAAGGCTGCTGTTGTCCAGTACATTTATAAGTAGATGTTCAGCCTGCTTCCCTTTGTAGCAATACATACTCGAAAAAACTCTAATTACCTGTATGGGATCGAACCTATTCAAGTTTGCCACTCCGACTAAACCGTTCTGGCAACTAGATCAGCAGGCACAGTATTATCATGGGCAAGATGGGTTGCATGCTCCTTTTACTTAGGAGTCTAATTCTGCATATAGTGCGGTAATCTTATAATGACACAAACCTAATGGCTCATGCTGTGGGACAAAACAAAAAATATTACTTAACCGTTTAACCGCGGGCATTGTTTTGACCCGACTGGCCTCTCCCGCGGGGTTTCCACCAAAATGTAAACAAACATTTAAACCTTTATAACTCTGCACAGAATAAAGCTAGAGCAAAAAATAAGGTACCATTAGAAAGTACTAACCTTCAGCTTTGCAGTGATGTAGGTTTCATGACTTTGTGGACTTTCACTGGATGGGCAGTGCAGTTAGAAGTGAGCGATGTAAAATAACTATTTTTCGCCCCATACACCAGTACCAAATGCCAACCACTCTCTGATAATAGTACTATAAACAGATATGAACACTGCACATACGATAAATACCCACTCTGTGTTCACTGAGGTAGGTAAAAGGCACTGTAATTGGTTAGCGGCGATGTTTTCATTATTTCTAACTTCTATTACTATTTTACATATAATCAGGGCAATATACATTATATTTACACTGCACTTATTACTATAGTGCGTCACTGTCGCATCACAGAATCACGGCAGTGCCGCAGATTTTTTTATTACCATATCACTTATATACTGGCCATATTTACATAATTTTCTAGGTAAAATATCTCTTATTACTATATTATACAATTATTGGTAAAGCACGTCACTGTCGCATCACAGAATCACAGCAGTGTCTCAGATTTTCTTATTACCATATCACTTATTATACTGGTCAATATTTACATTGTTTTCTAGGCAAAATATCCCTTATTACTACATTATCCCTTAAACAATTATTGGTAAAGCACGTCACTGTTGCATCCCTGTATATCACTGTCACTGTCAGTATTTACTCAGAGAGTGGTACTCAGCAAAGCAGGGAGTCACACAGAGAGCGACTTGGCATTCCTGGCACTGGTGTGTGCTCATTTTTCTCGCCCGAGGCCTCCGTATGGTGTTATGACACACTCTGCAGCGGCCCTGTGACAACCTGCCGCCTGCGGTGA
Source organism: Coenobita brevimanus (assembly GCF_032717465.1). NCBI lineage: Eukaryota > Metazoa > Arthropoda > Malacostraca > Decapoda > Coenobitidae > Coenobita > Coenobita brevimanus. Next base: position 16,672,347 of record NC_137015.1, on the reverse strand, counting down.
GAGGCAGTTTCACAAGCTGGTGCCGGGTCGTGTAACTGCGGCACTCAAGACGGTCAGGTTATGTATCAGAGTGTTGCCTCGGGACCACTGCCATCACCTGACCAAATCTTGCAAGCAGCTGCTGCACGACAGTCTTGGAGAACTGTCTCAGGGATGGTTGCCTTATGCCCCCGACTTGTGTCTTGTAGAGGAGGAAGGAGTTGAGCATGCACATATCGAGCATGTGGAGGCAAGCCTTCCTGTACCATCGGGTGTTTCTTCTGAGACAGTCTATCTCGCCAATCATCATGTCAGACTTATCAACAAGTCTCATGTTTATATTATAGTCAATGACAGCATCTGGCTTCATGATTGGCTCTCCCGTCCTGTAGCTGACCTTCCCAGTTCTCTGCAGTTCCCCCTTGTGGATGGTGCTGAGCATATTCACGACCTTCTTGTCGTGCCACCTGATCGCCAGAAGCTTGTTAGACTTCTTCAGGTGCATATCTCCCTTGGATGAGGATGATGCTTCAGGGAAACTTGGCCACTCTTTCCTGTGGCTCCATACAGTGCCAACAGTGCCGATGCCGTGTTCAGCCAGGTATTTGGCGAGTTTCGGTGCTGTGTAGTAATTGTCCGTGTACAGTACATTATTCCCACCAAAATACCTCTCCATCAGCAATTTTACTACGGAGCCAGAGAAGCCAAGGGGGTCACTCCTGTCCACGTCCATTGTGCTAGCAGAGTAGATAACGAAATCAAGGATATACCCCATCTCACAGTCACACAGCACAAAGAACTTTATTCCAAAGTGGTGGCATTTGCTGGGGATGTACTGCATGAATTTGAGACGTCCTCTGAACAATACCAGGGATTCATCTATGACGACTTTTTGCATAGGACGGAAAAATCGCATAAATCGATCCCTAATCTTGTTGATGAAATCCCTCACTTTCCACAAAGGGTCAGTTTGGGACGGGTTTTCATTGTCAGCGAAGCGCAGGTATCCTAGTAGCTGTCAGAACCGATCTCATGACATGTACTTCCCGAATGTTGGGGTTGAAGTGATGTCATCAACCAGCCAGTACTCCTCCAACTCATGTTTCTTGATATGGGGCATCAAGAACATGAGAGCAAAGAACACATACAGCTCTCTGATCCCTACAGGCAACCACGACACCTGCTTTGGTGAGCCAATAGGTCCCAGCCCTTCTGTTGCACACTGAGCTGCATACCTATTGGTCTCATCGCTGACAAATTGCATGATTTCGTCATCCATGAAGGCCAGGATGTAGTCCACAAAGTCATCTCCTTCGTTGCATGGGAAGACAGGCTGTATTCCAGCGTTTGTCATGTCAAACAGCGGATTGTGTGGCTGAAAATCAGCACCGTCAGACCACACAAATGCATCCACTTTCCCGGTGCGTTGTTCAGTGGCAGTGTCAGCTCGAGTTGCACTCTTTTCCCGGTGAGAAGGAGTTGAGGTGGAGGCAATGGGTGAGGCAGGAGGTGAGGCAGGAGGTGAGTGGGAGGGGGGTGAGTGGGGGGGGTGAGGGGGAGGGAGCTGGGCAGTGGGCAGGTGGGTGGGTTTCTGACCTGGTGTGTGGTGAAGCCTGACCTCCCTCTGTTCCTCGTTTATCACCCTGCTTTGCCCTCCGGCTGCCATGCATCCCCTTTGTTCTAGCCCGGCCTGCCCTGCTTACCCTGCCTGCCCGGCCTGCTCGGCCTGCCTTCCCTCGCTGTGCAGGCTCTGGGAATTCATATTCCTCCGATGATGTTGACTGAGGGGAGGGCACGGCAGAAGATGAAGATGATGTGAGGGCAATAGGGCTAGGGGAACGGGAAAGTGGTGGGAAATGCTTGCTAGGGCCGGGTGTAGGAGACGTAGCTCTCCGCTTCACTCCCTTCCCACGTGCTACACCCATTTTCCCCATGGGCGCCTTCCCTTTTCCAGAGTAAGTTGTGGGCGGTGGGGGGGAGACAACCTGTACAATTTCATCACTGTCACTGCCCAAATGTTCAACCATAACCGGTTCCCCAGCAAAAAGTGCATAATTATGACTGCTTTCGGTAAGGGTATCACTCTCACTGCCACAATCCATTGTGGTACTCACAGTTTTATCAAGCTCTGTCCTAATTTCTGGGGTGCTCAACCCCTTCTGCCTCGCCATCAGGAGTTCCTTCTTCGGTGTAGAGGTCGAAGGCACACTAGCACCAGGATTTTCCGAGGAGGAAGCGAGAGATGAGGACTCGGGACGGAGCGCCATTGTCACGCACAGAGCTGGACAGATACTGACTGATGCATGTCTGGGCAGGGGTGGGGGGCCCCCCCCGGTGGGTGGGAGGAGGGAGGTGGGGGAGGGCTGGCATGAAAGAACTTGATAGCTACTCTTGCGTGAAACAATTGACGGACAGAAAAAACACGCGGTATTCAAAATATTCACGAGCATTCGAGAATGACACCTGCGGTTTGGTCCAGTTTTTTCAATGTAATTCTGGAATGACACCCGCGGTTAAAGGGTTAAGTATGCAGTGAGACTCAGGCGGTGGTATATATCAGTACTGCAAGTTATGAATTATTAAAACTGAGAGCACGAAGTTGTAAGCAAACCGCTAATGTTTGGCAGTGATTTGAGGAACACTTGTAACAGTTGGATGTGATCAACCAGCATTCCACGTTACAGGGCAGTCACTACCAATACAAAAACGTCAGACTTCTTCTATCATCATAACATTTGTCAGACTCTTTCATAAAAAATGGAGACATGGCTACACTTTCGCGCACTCAGTTATCAAAATCCTGTCCAAAGTAATTTCAACACCACATGCAAAGACTTTGTTCTTCCCACTCTTACTCTTACTCTACTAACCAGTAACAAAAGCCTAGCCTGAGGTGATTGAGCCTAACTTAACCTAATCTTAATCTACCCAAGCCTAGCCTAACCCAAACACAGACTAACCAAACCTCGTCTTTCCGATTCTAGATCTTCCTGAAAAAGCTGAAGTGTCAAAATTGGCTACACTTAGAAATTTGGCAAAACAAAAAATAAGGTAACAGTACATTGAGAAAATTTTACCTGATAATCATCTTAATCCTATCAGTCGTTATGAAATATCTATCTGTCTATCTATTGTCAGACGCCTTAATCCCTTAAGGGGTGGCCTCAAACAAATCACCTCCCTCCCTGTCCCCCGCCATTTCACTGCCCTGCTCCCAGCTCATACACCCCTCTTTCATATACCTCTCCACTCCATTCTCCATCTCATCCTTGGCCTCCCCCTCCCTCCCCCCCTCCACCTCACTCACATACACTCTCCTCATCAGTCTCTCACTCTCCATCCTCTCCACATGGCCAATCCACCTTAATGTGTTTGTCTTAACGCATCCTATATCATCCACATCACAACACTCCTTCACTTCCTCATTTGTCAGTCTGCCTCTCCATGTAACTTCACATGTTTCTCTCAAATAACTAATTTCCACTGCTCTCACTTTTGATTTCTGTCCTCCAACAAGGTCCAAGCTTCACTTCCATACGTTAGAGTTGGTATCACAATACTGTCATGTAGTTACTTTTTCACTTTCATGCTCATGTCCCTGTTTCTTATCACTGCTTTCAAGGAACTAGCAACCTTTCTTCCTTGTTGTACCATTTCAAGCACTCATCCTCTAAACTTCCATCATTACTCATCTCACTAGCCAAGTACTTACAGTACACGCAGTTACATTCTCCATTTCCTCCTCATCCAACCTCACTGTACATTCACTGATGTAACTCCTCTCAAAGACCATAATTTTACTCTTCCCTACATTCACCTTTAGATTCCGTTTCTTACACAGTCTCCCAAACTCATCCACCAAGTCTTGCAGCTCCCTTTTGTCTTCACTTAACAACATAGTATCATCTGCAAACAACAGTACAGAGAGTTTCCAAACACTGCCCTCTCTCATTAGGGTCGCTCCAACATCCACTGCCCAACCTTTTATAACCCCATCCATATATAGGTTGAACAACTATGGAGACATGTCACATCCCTGTTTCAATCCAACCTTCTAAATAGAGAATTCACTCAGTTCACCATCCACATGCACTGCACCCTTTAGCACCATCATACATACTCTTCACAGCATTCAACAACTTCCCATCTACTCCATATATTCTTAATACTTTCCACAAACCTTGTCTATCCACCATGTCATATGCTTTCTCCTAATCCATGAGGGCTTCATACAACTTCTTTCCCTTCTCTAGAAACTTTTCCACTAAAGATCTAAAAATGAATATCTGATCTACACAACCACTTCCCTTCCTAAAACCTCCCTGTTCTTCTCTAACTAATTCCTCTGTTATTTCCCTGACTCTGTCTATAAGTATCCTACAATATACTTTTCCTATTACACTAAGAAGACAAATGCCTCTATGATTACCACATACTTCTTTTTCCCCTTTTCCTTTGTACAGGGGAATAATTATACCTGACTTCCAATCCTCCTGGACTCTACCTTTCTCCCAGGCCAATCTGCACATCTTCCACATCCATTCTACTACTATCTCTCCCCCCATGCTTCAGCATTTCACCACACACTCCATTAATTCCTGGTGCATTCCCCATTTTGATTTTCTTCATTGCTTCCACAACTTCCATCCTACTGATTTCTTCGTCTCTTCTCACATCCCTCTGTCTCCCAGCCATTCCTCGGCCACTCATACTCACATAACTTTCATTCTCTATTTTTAACAATTCTTTGAAGTGTTCTCTCCATTTGCTCACTTTTTCTCCCTTCTCCACTAGTGATCTACTATTTTTATCTTTCACTCCCCAACTAACTTCTTTGGCATCTTGTCTAACTCTCATTACCTCTTTCCAGAGCATTTTCTTACATTTCCTCCACTTTACACTCAAATTCTTTTCAAATTCCTCATCCACTCTCTTCCTAATCGCTCTTACTAATCTTTTCTCCTCTCTCTTCCTCTGTACATATAACTCTCTCTTCCGTATCTCAACTTCTTCCACACCCCTGTTTCTCATCCACTCACTATATGCTTTCTTTTGTGCCACAGCCTCTCTCATCTCTTCATTCCACCATGCTGTTCCCTGCACCCTCTTTCGTCTACTCTTCAACCCACACACCACCTCATATGCTGCACAGATTTCTTCTGTGAATATCTTGCACACACCTCCCACAACCTCCATCTGCTCCAATCCATATTTACCAAATCATTCCTCCACTTCTCTCTTATATTCTGCCTTTTTTCCATCCTCTTGTAACTTTTCCATCCTCCTTGCATGAACTACTACCTCCTGTCCTTCCCATCTTCTGATTCTCCATTTCCTTTGGACCTCGATTCTGACGACCACCAAGTGTTCGTCAGAAAGTACACTCCTCCAACCTCTATATACTCTTGCATCCATTACACACCTTCTCATCCTTCCATCCACACGCACAGAATCAATCATTGGCATCCGTTCATTCAGTTCCCCACCCACGCTTCTCATCATTTACCAAGTAGACCTATGGATCATTATCTGCCTGAACGGTGTACTGGATATCACCAACCCCCTCCCGGCACAAATGTCCACTAAAGCACTTCCATCCTCATCCATCTCTGTAGGCACACCGCACTCATCAACTACTCCATCCACTTTCACATTCCCTACTTTTCCATTCATATCTCGAATCAAAAACACTCTCTCACTCCTTTCAAACTTTTCCATGCACACTTCCACATTTGTCCAGAACTCTTCTTTCACTCTGCTTGCATGATCTTCCATTGGTGCATACACGCACACAATCACCCATATTTGTAGTCCAACTTTCAGTCTTACTCACACAATCCTTGAGCCAACCAATCCATACTCTCTTATATTCTCCTTCCATCTGTTCCTCACAACAATACTCTCTCACTCTTTCTCTGTCTGTCTGTCTGTCTGTCTCTCACTCTATTTATATATATATTTATACATATCAATATATATCTATCTATCTATATATATATATATATATATATATATATATATATATATGGAGCCACTGTGGTACAGTGGTACACTGTGCGTTTCACACGCTGATGGACGAGGGTTCGTCTCCCACCAGAGTTGTAAAAACTTTGGGAATCGTTCACCGAGCCACTTGCTACTTTGGCGGACATAAGGGGTGCTGTGGTTGAACCAGTGTCGCATACTAGTATGTTTGCACCCAATCGGCTTAAGGCACGCCGATTACACTTGGTTTACAGACTACACACACATCCAAAGCCACGACAACACTACAATTACACTTACAAGCACTTCTCACCGTACATACAGTCTCTACCAGACAACCTAAGCCACTGGGTAGAGATACATTGGCTTGTATCATCCCTGCTTCAGTAGGGATAGGCCGGTCCTGCTGTGGACCTCAACGGCTGATGATGATATATATATATATATATATATATATATATATATATATATATATACAGTATATATATATTGTGTCATTGCCTATGATTACATCATCCTTTATATAATTCTAACGTACAGTATGCTGCATGTTTGATCACGATTCGCCTCGTGGCTTCCATAGTGCGTGTTCTACTTCACTCCCCCCCCCTCCTCCCTTATAGCAGAGTAAGTCGTTCTTTCTGTTGTTCAAAGCAAGATTGTCAACTCTTTGTCCCCTATGGCTTCATTTGCGCGTCCTTCTTACAAGTTGTATCAAGCTCTGCCGGCCCCTATATAATGAGCTCAGTCTCTGCATTAATTGCCACTTAGATCTGCTCCTCATTTTGTTCACATCTCTGTCCTCCCCTGTACAGTTGTTATTATTGTGAATGCTCAGGAAGTCTCCAACCATCTAGCAGCTGTGTAATTTGAGTATAAGTGTTATTACATTTTTTCTTGTACTGTATAGCATAAGGTGTTAATTCGTAGGCCTAGTGAGGTTTTTGTGATTTGTGTAAAATTTTTGCTGTCAGCCAGTAGTAATAATATTTTGTATCTGTAATAATATATCTTGCATTAACTGAGCATTATCCGGTTTTCTCATTTTATCAGGGCTCACTTAGATAAATTTACTCTTGCTAATTTCGTGTTAATAGAGGCTATTCCAGTTAACCATATATTTAACCTGTTTTTTGCCATTACATTATCCTTATGAGTCCTGAATGTTTAGTTGTTAGTTTGAGCATTAAACTTTAACTTGTAATTTTACCTAACTCTTTTGTTTTGAACCTGGAACTTTGCGGGACAGTTTTCTCTGTTCCGTAACATAAATTTGGCGACCTCTTATCAGGATATTCAGGATATTATCATAAGGATATTGCTTGATATTTTGTGGCTGTGATTTATTCATGATGTCTACTATTATTACGCTTGAGGAAGCCAAAGATTTTTTGTCAAATGTGCAAACAGTGTGTGATGTAGAAAACAGAACATAGAATGAACTTAAGCTTGTTGCTCAACAATTGGGAATTGCTGTTCACTCTCATCATTCCAAAGATCAAATTGTTGACATGATTAATGAAAGCTTGTTTAATGTAACTCCTCCAAATGAGCAAACCCATATTGAAATAGCTAAGTTACAGCTAGCCCTGCAGGAGGCTCGTGCTTAGGAGGCTGAGTTTCAGGTAAATGCTAAGGAGGCTGAGTTTCAGGTAAATGCTAAGGAGGCTGAGTTTCAGGCTCGTGCTAAGGAGGCTGAGGCACAAGTTGAAATTGCTAGGATTCAGCAGACCATGAGTATCGCATGAAACAAGGTGGAACTGGATCATCTAACTCTGATGATTTTGATGTGGCTAAAAATGTTAAACTTGTCCCTCCTTTTAATGAATCTGATGTAACAAAGTATTTTCAGTTGTTTGAGAGGGTAGCTACAAGTTTTAATTGGCCCAAAAAGTATTGGCCAGTACTCCTTCAAACTGTTCTCACTGGTAAAGCTCAAGTAACTTATGCACATTTGCCTCAGAATCAATCTGATAATTATGATGTAGTTAAGAGCTTGATTCTTAAGGCCTATGAGCTTGTTCATGAAGCCTATAGAGTAAAATTTAGGACAACTTATAAGCAAAATAAGCATTCCCATGTTGAGTATGCAAAAATCAAAGATCTGTTAGAACAGTGGTTAAATTCTAAGAATGTGGATTCTGATTTTGGTAAATTTAAGCAGATGATTTTGCTGGAGGACTTCAAAAGGTGTATTAATAATGATGTAAGCCTATATCTTGATGAGAAAAGAATAGATAATTTGTCTGATGCTGCAGTTTTAGCTGATGAATATGTTCTCACTCACAAGAGATATTCTAAAGAAAAAAGGAAAGCTGAGAGTAAGTACGTTGCCTCTACTCAGAGTACAGGTAACAGGAAAGAGAATAAAGATGATGTCTCTCAGGAAGTAAATACCAGCTCCACCTCTAGATTTCAGAAAAGTAAATGTACTTATTGTAGTAAGCTTGGTCATACTACAGAGAAATGTTTCAGGAGACAGCGTGATGTGAACAAAAAGGAGTCTTTAAATATTCAGTCAATTGGTCTAGTGTCCACCCTTGAGAGTTCTCAGAATTCTTTAACCGAGTTAACTGAACCTGCTTTGAGGGGTAAATTAAATTCTCATGATGAAGCTCCTCTTTTGAGCATTAACGTGGGTGACACTCTCAAGAGTTCATGTGCTAATTTCCTGTCTGATGGTTTTGTCAGTCCTCTGGACAGTAATGACAGGAAATCAGTTAAAATATATCGTGATACAGGTGCTTGCCAATCCCTTATGCTGACCAGTGTTCTATGCTCTAATGTTAATTCCTCTGATGAAACTGTAATCTTACAAGGTGTAGGGAATAATTACTTCTCTGTCCCTCTGTGCAGAGTGAATTTAGAGTCTGGTTTTGTTAATGGTTCCGTTATGGTTGGGTTGGTTGAGACACTCCCAATGTCAGGTGTAACTTTCTTACTTGGAAATTATATTGGTGGAAGTCAAGTGTGTCCAGCTTCTCAGTTGTCTAGTGAGCCAGTGGCTGCGACCCAGGATTGTGATGTCCCTGATGTGTTCTCTGCATGTGCTGTCACTAGGGCTAAGTCTAAAGTTACTGGTGACTTAGAGGATAATGATGATGATGATGTTATTCTAGCTGACACTTCTTGCTAATTTGGACCACTCACCAGATGAGGCAGTACTCCGTAGTGTTGATAATTTGTCTCGTCAAGAGTTGGTTGAGTTGCAGGTTGCTGACCCTGAGTTGAAAGGTCTAGCTAACTTTGCTTGCAGTGAGGAAGAGTCAGCCGGTGCTTCTACTTGTTATTATATAAAGTCAGGAGTACTTATGAGGAAGTGGAGACCCCCAACAGCATCAGCCGACTGTGAATGGGAGGTTGTACATCAAGTTGTCATCCCTCGTGTTTGTAGGCAGGATATCATTAGAGTGGCTCATGATTCCAGTTTGGCAGGACACCTTGGAGTGAGGAAGACTGTGGCACGCATTTTGAAACACTTCTACTGGCCAGGTATCTTCAGAGATGTTTCCTGGTATTGTAAGTCTTGTCACACCTGTCAAGTTGTGGGGAAGTGTAATCAGACCGAAAAGGTTGCACCTCTAGTTCCCATTCCTCCTTTTGAGGCGCCATTCACCCGTGTGTTGGTGGATATTGTGGGCCCTCTTCCTAAGACTTCTTCAGGATTTTCTTATGTGTTGACCCTGATTGATATGGCTACTCGTTATCCTGAAGCCATTCCACTTAGAAATATCTCAGCAAAGAACATGGTTAAAAAAATGCTAGGGTTCTTCACAAAGTTTGGTCTGCCCAAGGAGGTACAGTCAGACCGGGGAAGTAATTTCATGTCAAATGTTTTCAAGCAGTCTCTGAAAGAGTTGGGCATCACCCAGATCACGTCTTCAGCTTACCATCCCCAGACCCAAGGAGCGTTGGAGAGATATCATCAAACACTCAAATCGATGCTCAAGAAATACTGTTTCGAACATCAGAATGACTGAGATAAAAGTCTTCCATTCGTTGTATTTGCCGCAAGAGAATCTCCAAATGAATCACTGGGCTTCTCACCCTTTGAACTACTGTTTGGCCATGAAGTAAGAGGACCCCTTAGGCTACTCAAGGAATGCTGGCTGTCGGAGGAAGATGACGTCAACCTGCTGGGGTATGTGATGAAGTTCAAAGAACGGCTTTCCACTGCTTTACAGCTGGCGAGAGAGAATTTAGGAGCTGCTCAGGAGAAGATGAAGACTTGGTATGATAAGAAGTCCAGGTTACGCCACTTTCAGCCAGGAGATCAGGTTTTGATTCTGCTACCAGTGCATGGGCAACCTCTTCAAGCCAAGTTTAGTGGTCCTTATTTCGTGGAGAAGAAACTCAGTGATGTCAACTATGTCATCGCCACACCAGATCGTAGAAAGAACAAGCAACTTTGTCACATCAACATGCTAAAGTTATATCACAGGCGGGACGAAAATAACCCAGTCTGCACTGTAGCTGTTCCACCCGAGTCTGCAAGTGAAGTTCTCCCATGCAGCATGAGCCTGAGTGATACTTTGGGGAAGAATCCTGATATCATGAATGATCTCCAGACTAAGCTTTCTCATATACCTCCCGAGGAAAGGCAGGAGTTTTCGGCATTACTGCAGGAGTACCCGCAAGTGTTCCGTGCCACTCCAGGAAGAACCACTGTGTTGATGCATGATGTCGATGTTGGAGACGCAAAGCCAATTAAACTGCCTCCTTACCGTGTGAAGCCAGTGAAAGTTCCTCTCATCCAGAAGGAGCTTGGCTACCTGTTGGACCATAAGATGATTGAGCCCTGTCAGAGCGAGTGGAGTTCTCCTGTCACTCTAGTCCCTAAGCCAGGTGGGTCACAGCGGCTTTGCATCGACTACAGACGTGTTAATCAGATAACCAAAACAGACACTTACCCTCTCCCTCGTGTGGAAGATTGCATAGACAAGATCGGAAAGGCTAGGTACATAAGTAAGTTTGATTTGTTAAAGGGATACTGGCAAGTACCTATGATTGAACGTGCTAGGGAGATCTCATGTTTTGTAACACTAGGAAAGACTTTTGCATGTTCTGTAATGCCATATGGTATGAAGAATGCACCAGCCACATTTCAGAAGCTCATGAATGTTGTAACAGAGGGTTTGGCAGGGTGTGTTGTTTATATTGATGATGTATTAATCTTCAGTGACAACTGGAAAGTTCACCTATGCCATGTCAGTAAATTTCTTGAGCGTTTGGTTCAGGCTAATCTTGTAGCTAATTTATCAAGGTGCGAGTTTGGTCAAGCTAAAGTTCAGTACCTTGAGTACGTAATTGGTGATGGACATGTTGCACCACCAGGAGCTAAGGTTCAGGTTATAAGTGATCTTCCCAGACCTAAAAATAGGAAAGAGCTACAAAGATTTTTGGGAATGGTAGGTTATTACAGGAGATTTGTTCTTAACTTTTCAATTCTTGTATCACCATTTACAGACCTACTGAAAAAAGGAGTTAAATTTGTCTGGACCGATAACTGTGAATCCTCTTTCAGTAAACTTAAAGCTATCCTATTAATTCAGCCAGTGCTCGCTGCTCCAAATTTTGCTAAGCCTTTTAAGATGGCTGTTGACGCAAGTGATACAGGAGCTGGGGCTGTTTTGTTGCAAGAGGATGATCAGGGTATTGAACACCCTGTATCTTATTACAGTAAGAAGTTCAATCCACCTCAAAAGAACTACTCAACTATTGAGAAAGAGCTTTTGTCCTTGATTTTGGGTTTACAGCATTTTTCATTTTATTTGTGTTCTGGTTTTGACCCCATAGTCATTTATACCGATCATAACCCACTGAAATTCGTTAGTAAGTTTAAAGATAAAAATCAGAGATTGACAAGGTGGAGTCTACGTCTTCAGGAGTATTCATTAGACATACAACATATCAAGGGGAAAGAAAATGTTATTGCAAATTGCTTATCTAGACTTTAGACAGATTGTTTTAGAGTAATAAGAAATTTCCTTTGTAAATTTCTTTTCATTTGTGGGGAGGTGTTACATAGCCTATGATTACATTATCCTTTGTATAATTCTAACGTACAGTATGCTGCATGTTTGATCACGATTCGCCTCGTGGCTTCCATAGTGCGTGTTCTACTTCACTCCCCCCCCCCTCCTCCCTTATAGTAGAGTAAGTCGTTCTTTCTGTTGTTCAAAGCAGGATTGTCAACTTTTTGTACCCTATGGCTTCATTTGAGCGTCCTTCTTACAAGTTGTATCAAGCTCTGCCGGCCCCTATATAATAAGCTCAGTCTCTGCATTAATTGCCACTTAGATCTGCTCCTCATTTTGTTCACATCTCTGTCTTCCCCTGTACAGTTGTTATTATTGTGAATGCTCAGGAAGTCCCCAACCATCTAGCAGCTGTGTAATTTGAGTATAAGTGTTATTACATTTTTTCTTGTACTGTATAGCATAAGGTGTTAATTCGTAGGCCTAGTGAGGTTTTTGTGATTTGTGTAAAATTTTTGCTGTCAGCCAGTAATAATAATATTTTGTATCTGTAATAATATATCTTGCATTAACTGAGCATTATCTGGTTTTCTCATTTTATCAGGGCTGACTTAGATAAATTTACTCTTGCTACTTTCGTGTTAATAGAGGCTATTGCAGTTAACCATATATTTAACCTGTTTTTTGTCATTACATTATCCTTATGAGTCCTGAATGTTTAGTTGTTAGTTTGAGCATTAACTTTAACTTTTAATTTTACCTAACTCTTTTGTTTTGAACCTGGAACTTTGCGGGACAGTTTTCTCTGTTCCGTAACAATGTATATATACATATATATATATATATATATATATATATATATATATATATACATATATATATATATATATATATATATATAT
>NC_137015.1:16647003-16654503 GCF_032717465.1 Coenobita brevimanus | reverse complement strand
AGAAGTGTGAGAGGTCAGCTAGCACCCAAACTCCACTAGTACAGTTAATCCAAACTCCCACCCCCCGGGTGATACATAGCATTCATCGACCGGTATTTCCTTTTTGTATAATCCTAGTTTTAAGAGTTTAGTTAAGGTGTTTTTTCCTAGGCGTAAGTATTTAGCTTTTGTGTGAGTGAGTGAGTGCGTCTCATTGATTTGATTTGAAATGTAACGTTAAATTTATTTTTGTAATCAATAAATTTAACAGTTCTTTTTCTTGAGTTCAATGTAAAGTAAAATCTTGTTTCATTTCTCCAAATTAAGCTTATTTTCCATATAGCTCCTAGCTTGCATAAACGTTTGCTTTCATAACTGGTACTTAGACAAGTCTTGTTGTATTAACTTAAAATCCGTTGTGCCATAGGAGTTAAGCATCAGCAAGGACCTGATTATTATTATTAGTATTAGTTATTTATTGTCAGGGGTGAAGTAACTTTCTCCAGAGGCTAACAGTACAGTAATTCAGCAATTGTGAGTAATTAGTTTCTGCTGTGTACTGTTGAGAAAGTTTATAAATTCTCGTTCTTAGAGAATCGTTGCTTGATGTAGCAAGACAATCATTGTCCCTGCTCTTTAATATTATTGAATATTATTATCAATTAAATAATATTTAAGTATTTACTTCAAAATTACAGTGGTATTATGAAAACCCCGTGACAATTGGCGACCTCATTCCAGGATATTAACTCCTAGCTATAAAGCTATTCACGAGATAGTGCTCACTCATTCATATTTAGGTATTTATAATTAAAGTTTATAGGCACAAGTTTACTGGTGTTTACCGTTAATTTAGCAAGTGAATTTTTGCTTTATTAATCCATAGAGTACTTAACTCTAGTTTATTCTTGGTAACACCAGACGATTTTATTCGCTCCTGGGAAGTCGCCGTACCCATTGTGTTTATTATTGAGTCTTCCCAGTCATTTACATTTTTTATTTATTCTTTGCCAGTTAACTAGATAAGACTGGTCACCACTAACTTGTGTCTGTATTCTTTATTTGTATTATTAGCATTCGTTTGCGAAGCAGTCAGTACTCAGTTTCGTTTGCTTAATAAATTAGCGCCATGGCAGCCAGTGCTTATGTACAGGAAGCCAAAGATATGGGTCTCACTGACCCAGAGAAAATACAGAGTTACGTTCTTTCACGGTTCAATTACGAGCAAGAACGTGAGAAAGATGCTCGTGACGAGCGTAGAATCCAACGCGAACACGAACGAGAACAGCGCGAATACGAGTGTGAACAGCGAGACAAAGAACGAGAACACGAACGTGCCGAGCGAGAAGCACGCGAGAGACATGAACTTGAAGTGCTGAAGCTCAAGTGAGATTCCTTGGCTTCAGACACGTCTGCTGCAGTTGGTCCAAGCTCCATGAACGTTCTCCCTGCACATGTCCTGGCGACCCCACGCATCAAGCTTCCTTCATACAAGGAAAGCGAGCGAATCAAGCCGTACATAGCCCGTTTTGAGGACATGGCAGACTTATATCAACTGGATGAGGCAGCCAAGCTGCTTCAGTTTCTTAGCCTATTTGAGGGCCCTGCCCACGATATTCTCCACAGAATTCGTGGAGACAATCTCACATATGAGATGATGAAAGCTGTAGTCATTAAGGCGTATGGTCTCACAGTAGACGACGCCAAAGTTTAGTTCATGCGAGCTCGTCTCCAAGACAAGGAGACAGCTGTTAAGTTCCTTGATCGTCTCACAGCTTACTTAATGAGTGGATGGAGAAAGACGAAACTCCTTCCACGCGTGAGGGGATAATTGACCTTATGCTGCATACACAGCTAGAGAGGTCGTGGCCTGCTGAGCTCATAGCACAGCTTAAGATCTGCCAGGTGAAAGATGCCAGCCAAATGGCAGAGAAGGCTGATGCATTCTTTACAGCATACGGGTATCAAGCTCGCAAGCAAAACACCTGGAGCAGAAAAGATACTGCCAAGTCTGGGAAGCCGTCTCAGACTGAACCCCAGCAACAAGGCCATTCTCAGAATAATGGCCAAGGTCGAAAACCGCAGTGGAAGGACCAGGGGCAAAACACTCAGAAACCTGAGTGCAAGAGGTACAATAACTACCCTAACCAGCAGCAGTATCAGCCACGCAACCGACCGTCGGGACAAACTTTTTCACCACCAGCTCAAAAGAGGCAGGAAGCGAATGCAGCCTTCATTCCTCAGCAGCAGCACGGTGGTCACATCCCTACCAGTGTGGGTACTTCCCCACAGTTCACTAGTCCCACAGTGACAGTGAACCCCCCTCCACAGATGGCCAATGTTCCATCTCCTTATAATTCTCAAGGCACAATGTTTGTCGCATCAATTCAGCAGCCTCATGAGTGGCTAGCTGCTTCCTCCATAGGCCCTCCCACAGGTGACAGTACCTTCCTGGTTCAGCCAGGGTTTGTGGGAGACATTCCTGTGAAGGTCCTGAGAGACAATGGTTCCTCAGGTTGCTCTGTTAAGCAGAGTTTAGTTCGGCCTGAGCAGTATACAGGTCGACAGATCCATGCAAACCTTCTTGATGGATCAGTGAGATTGTTCCCTGAGGCATGTATCCAGGTGGCATCTCCATTTTATACTGGTACGACACTTGCAGTTGTCA
Source organism: Coenobita brevimanus (assembly GCF_032717465.1). Taxonomy (NCBI): domain Eukaryota; kingdom Metazoa; phylum Arthropoda; class Malacostraca; order Decapoda; family Coenobitidae; genus Coenobita; species Coenobita brevimanus. The sequence continues at coordinate 16,651,856 of NC_137015.1, read as the reverse complement.
TGCCAGAACCTTTATTTGACCTCATCATTGGAAATATTAATGGAGTCAAGGATAGTTGCTCTGATGACACTACTCAGACTTCGGCTGCTGCGGTAACACGAGCCATGACTGAGGCTCCAGACTGTGTCACCCCAGTGATCATTGAATCGCCGCAAGATCTGATCTGTAGTCAACTTGTTGTACAAGAACAACGTTCTGACCCAACACTTGCTGCCGTGCGGAACAAACAAAAGGGTCGAGTGATTAAGTATTCAAGGGGAGGTCGAGCCAAGTTCCTTCGCAAACAAGGACGGCTCTACCGTGAGTCACGAACACCCGTGGGCGAGGTTCGACTGCAGTTTGTCGTTCCCGCCAAGTACCGCCTAGCAGTGTTACAATGGGGTCATTGTTCAGCCTCAGGAGGTCACATGGGCAAAAGGAAGACCCAGGGCCGTATCCGAGCTGACTTTTTCTGGCCAGTGATGGGACGAGACATAGATAGTTTACTCCGTTCCTGCAGTGTGTGTCAGAGTAACACCACTAATCAGGGACATGCCCTTCCTGTGCCGTTTGTAACCACACCTGTAATCTCTGAGTCAGTTGAGAGACAGGATTGTGGTGAAGTGGGTGCAGACCTGACGTCTTGCCCATTGGCCCCACAGGACACATTATGTCCAGGGCCTGTACATACATATTATGTACCGTAGGTTAAGGGGGAAGTGAGAACTCCGCAAAGGCGACTTGAGGCTGTGGAAGACCCAAGTTTGCACAAGGATTCTCAGCTCCCCGATACTAATATAAGTACCGTAGGTTAAGGGGGAAGTTCAAGAAAGAACTCCGCAGAGGCGACTTGAGGCTATGGAAGACCCAAGTTTGCACAAGGATTCTCAGCTCCCCGATACTAATATAAGTACTGTAGGTTAAGGGGGAAGTTCGAGAGAGAACTCCGCAGAGGCGACTTGAGGCTATGGAAGACCCAAGTTTGCACAAGGATTCTCAGCTCCCCGATACTAATATAAGTACTGTAGGTTAAGGGGGAAGTGAGAATTCCGCAGAGGCGACTTGAGGCTATGGAAGACCCGAGTTTGCACAAGGATTCTCAGCTTCCTGATATTAATATAAGAACTGTAGGTTAAGGCACAGGTTGAGGACCCGTGTGCAGTTCGAGGCTATGGAAGACCCGAGTTTGCACAGGGATTCTCAACTTGCCGACACTAATCGTGTGCTAAAATTAATGGTGACCTCGAGTGTACTTTTCGTAGCATGTACTGATTGCTAGGCAGAGAGAGTAATTGTAACGTAATAAGAATTTTGTCTCATTGACACTTTTGATGCTCCACCTCAATTGGTTTTGCAGGTTCAGCAATGGGTGTAGCAGTTTTGCTGTGCGGGCCAGCTGATCGTCTGCCGCACGCTGCCGCCTCTTCTCCTCTGCCTTCGTCTTCGCCATATTATTATTTACTATGTCATTTTACACGTAGGTACAGTTACACTACAACTGTCACACCTACACCGTGTATTACATACACCACGCTACACAACAATTAGTTGTCAGTGTAAATGTAGCGACTTTTCGCTCAGTTTGACCTGAGTACAGGATTTTCACCATCGTCACGGAGTTTTTCCCTCAAGCTTGCTTCTATTAACGTAAATACGAGGTTTTTTCGCTCACTGGCGACTGTGACTTTCTCCTGTAGCAGGATAGCACACACACCACAGTGTGAATCTTGTGTGAATGACTTAGGATGTGTACCTATATATATATATTCCACAAATTTTTTCCCATAAGGAAAAAATTTAATTTTGTAGGGGCGTAATGTCATGAATCAATCCGCGACATTTCTCTTTTGTGAGAAGCCACGAACTATTAGTGGAAAACTCACTGTGTATCGCTCAGTTAACCGTTTCTCTCTCCATTTCGGGCTATACTTTTCAAAACATTCGTCACTGTTTAAAAGTGACCGATTTAATGCACGTCACTAAGTGCGCTACTGAGCGATACTATTGTTTTTTTATTGTTCGCCTCTGCCTCAACCGTTAGCCACGCCTTCTTCCGGTGGCTTGTGCGTCCTGCCCATACAATGTATTTTGAATGCAGTCTAGTGTTTGCTGTGATGGAGAAAGGTCCTTTGCTCAAGAAGTGTGAGAGGTCAGCTAGCACCCAAACTCCACTAGTACAGTTAATCCAAACTCCCACCCCCCGGGTGATACATAGCATTCATCGACCGGTATTTCCTTTTTGTATAATCCTAGTTTTAAGAGTTTAGTTAAGGTGTTTTTTCCTAGGCGTAAGTATTTAGCTTTTGTGTGAGTGAGTGAGTGCGTCTCATTGATTTGATTTGAAATGTAACGTTAAATTTATTTTTGTAATCAATAAATTTAACAGTTCTTTTTCTTGAGCTCAATGTAAAGTAAAATCTTGTTTCATTTCTCCAAATTAAGCTTATTTTCCATATAGCTCCTAGCTTGCATAAACGTTTGCTTTCATAACTGGTACTTAGACCAGTCTTGTTGTATTAACTTAAATTCCGTTGTGCCATAGGAGTTAAGCATCAGCAAGGACCTGATTATTATTATTAGTATTAGTTATTTATTGTCAGGGGTGAAGTAACTTTCTCCAGAGGCTAACAGTACAGTAATTCAGCAATTGTGAGTAATTAGTTTCTGCTGTGTACTGTTGAGAAAGTTTATAAATTCTCGTTCTTAGAGAATGGTTGCTTGATGTAGCAAGACAATCATTGTCCCTGCTCTTTAATATTATTGAATATTATTATCAATTAAATAATATTTAAGCATTTACTTCAAAATTACCGTGGTATTATGAAAACCCTGTGACACATGAGTCATGGTACAGTACAATTGCAACAGAGTAGAAAGTATTAGGATTTGAGAATAAAATATCGAGAAGGATTCTTGGGGTAAAGTGGCAAGACAGAGTTACAAATGCAAGAGTAAGGGATATTACGAGAGTGGAACCAGTTAATGAATATGTGAGACTGTCTCGCTGAAAGTGGCTGGGGCACATATACAGAAAAGAAGGTAGTTTAATACAGGATATGCCAGAGGAAGAAGAGGTAGAAGTAGGCCAAGGGAAACCTGGTTGAGGACAATGAAAAAAGAAGCAGGAGAGGAGTGTTGGTGGGACCTGAAGGAGATGGCAAGAGACAAATATTGGAGAGAGTTCATTGAGGCCCTATGCATCCCGTGGGGTGCCACAGGAAATGATTGATATATATATATGCAAACTAACCACAGTAGAAATGAAAGGAGCGACAGTGAGTACTTTCGTATATTACATCTTCAGACAGAGTGAGACAGAAACGTAGAGGGTAGAGGCCTTTAACGCACACCCGCAGCAGGTAGTGGCACACAAAACAATGGATGACCTGAATTATTACCTGGGGCTTAACTTAGAGTCATCTGCAGCAGGGAGTGGAACACAACAAAGGATGACCTGAATCTAAAAATGCACGTGGCAAAGAAGGAGGGAGTAGGAGGGGAGGAATGGGGAGTGGGAGGGAGGGGGAAGGGGAGAGGGGGGAGGGAGGAAGGGATAAATACTGCTGCTTAACTTAAGACCTAGAGGATTAATGCTTGGTGTGTCCCACACAGGTGTGACTACACCACCAGGAGATGACAGGGAACAATCACGTGTTAGTCTGGGGAATACTGCTTTAAAATTAATTCAGTTAACAATTTATCACACTTAAAATGACCATAGCTCATGTTTACATTCTTTTCATATGTGCCAGAAATTAGACAAGATTCTATTACATTTCTTTCATCTAAGCTTTTTGATCTTGCTAGAATCTTGGAGCCTGTCCAGTCAATAAGGTGATCACTGGATGTTTTGTGCTGAAATAAACCACTACTCTGTTGGGCTGTCCTTACACTGTATTTATGTTGTGAGATTCTAGTTTCCAAATCTTTTCCAGGTTGTCCTATGTAAAATTTGTTACAGCTTTTACACGGGATTTTGTAAACGACTCCTGAATTACTGAAAGGGCTGTTCTTGAGGTTTTTTTTGATGGTGTTCTCATATTTGAATACTACTTGCACATTGAGTTTCCTCAGTATGTGAACAACATCAAGAAAATTTTCATGGAAGGGGAGGACAAGGGTTCTCTGAATGTTCTGGTGATCTGGCTTATTAGTTTTCTCTTCAAGGAATCGTTTCTTGGCTGTATTGTGGCACTGAGTTAGTATGCTTTGTGGATATTTTAGCTTCTTTTCAATACTCTGAATCATTTTTAGTTCATCATCTAAAAATTCTGGGTCTGAAATTCTATATGCTCTTAGGTACATGGATATGAACACAGATCATTTTACATTAATATGATGGTTTGAATAGTAATGAACATATGAGATAATATTTGTATGTTTTCTGTATACATTAGTCTTCAAAACATTTTGGTCCCTGATGACTTTTACATCCAAAAATGGCAATTCATTATCCATTTCCATCTCATGAGTAAATTTAATCGATGGAACTAATGAATTATAATTGCAGGAGAAATTCAGTAATGGGAAGACTGTTAGGCCAGAAGCACAGGATATCATCAACGTATCGGAGCCAAACTATGTTTTGCTCCTTTATGGAGGTCAGTAAATGTTTCTCTGTAGGCTCTACGACATACAAGCTCTCCAAGTGGCTTGTAACACTGTTGCCCCCTGTTGTAGGCACTATCTCTGATTCATTTGTAAAAAACAATGAAGATTTGGTAAGAAAGTTAAAATCTCTAAATGTCATGTACCCCTACAAATTAGTCAGCTTTGATGTTAAATCATTATTCACGAATGTCCCTGTTGATGATGTTTTAACTTTCCTACCAAACATTCTGGGTAGTAACACTGATGGCATTCCCTCTGAAAAC
>NC_137015.1:16579503-16644503 GCF_032717465.1 Coenobita brevimanus | reverse complement strand
AGTCAAAGGCAGAACGTATAGCAGTTAGTTCACACTGGTTACTGCTGGCCCAGTTGGGAATGCAGTGGGAGGTGAAGACGGGGAAATCAGAGTTAGTTAAGGCAATGCAAGCAGCTCCTGCCCAGCTGTTAAGCGAAGACAGAACCGTCAGTGTAGACGTGAATAGGATGGGAACAGTAGGTGCAGGTTATGGAGTCAAGGGTTTCAGTGATGGAGAGCTGTGAAGGGATAGGTAAACGGTCAGAAGCAGTGGCAGAAGGTGTGTAGTGCACAGCAGGAGTCGTACGTGTCCAGGTAGGGGGCAAAGGGTCAGTAGGGATGGGAGTGACAAGATCAGCATGGATACTGGCAGGATCACGACGAGAAAGCTGGAGAGGACAGTTGAGTGCCGAACGAATTCTTTTTACCCAGGATGCCAGGCCTGGCAGGTGAGTATGCTGGAATCGATCTAGGTGAGTGGAATCTGAATGTCAACCAGTCGGAAGGAAAATGGTGAAGCAGGAGACGGAAATGTGGTCAGACACTGTGTGGCAAAGCAGACTCCAAGTATATGAATATGATCAGTGATGGGACACAGATTGAGTTCATGGAGCACATTGACTACTCTGGCAGACCTGGGGCAGTGAAGAATGAGATTCATCACCCGATTTTGTACCACTTCAAGTGATTGGAGCTGCGCTGGGGGGACAAGAGAGAGAGGGATAGCAGAAGGGAGCGAATATGTGACAGGTAAAATGATCGAGTGACAGGGATGCTAACCCCATGTTAGTCACAAGTGAGCGTGCCAATGATTTAAGTCTGCAGCAAAGGTGGGTGCAGATAGTGGAGACATACTGGGAGGGGTTAAAGAGGGAAGAGGGAGGAATTCTGAGGAATGTATAACCCTATACCACCTCAAGTTGAGAGCCAAGGAGAGTTATGGTGCTGCAAGCAAGGCTATCAGTAAGGGATTGTGTAAACAGTTTGGTTTTGGCAGTGTTGATAATCAACCCACAGCCTGGCCGAACATAACTAGGACATGTTGAAGAGCAATGGGAGAAGGGGAGTGGATGCAGATATCAACAGCATAGGTTAGGATCAGAGAGGAGTCAGGGATAGGGCCTAAAAAACAGAAGAGTCTATTCATGAGAAGACTGAAGAGAAAGGGGCTAAGTACCCCCACCCTGAGATGTGCCAAGACTGAAGGGTTGGTAATTACTAACCGCCCCACAAAACAGAACTTGAGAGTGATGATGGGACAGGTATCTTTCCAGCCAGCAGAACAGGTGGCCAGAGACACTCATGTGGGCAAGTTCGTCAAGGATGAAGTCACGGTTTGCGATCTCGAATGAAGCTTTGAGGTCAATGAAGGCTGTACAGGAGGAGGATGTGAAGTGAGTTAGTAATGCTGCAAGGTGATGTTGTATGCTTCGGCCTGGAAGGAAACAAAAAAGATGGGGAGAGAGCTGGTCCTGAAAAAGATCACGGAGCCTTGCTAAAAGAATTCTCTCGAGGATTTGCAGATGCAGGAAGTTAGGGAAATGGGACGGAAATCTGTGGTATCAGGCTTAGGTATGGGGATGATGGTGCTACGGGTCCAGTCTGCAGGAAGACTACCTTCGCAAGGACTCTGGTTGATGAGTGAGAGTAGGGGATTGCCAGGGAGTTGAGCAGTGAGTCTGAGTGTGGCGTAGGTGATCCCGTCATCACCCAGGGCAGTTGCCGTGCCTTGCAATAGCACAAGGAGCAACTCATCACCGGTGATGGGATGATCACTGAGGGGAAAGGGAGTGGAGCGAGCCTCTGCAATATGTGTTTGCCTGTTTCCACTAGCAGCCGGGAGGTGAGCCTTGATGGCGGGAGCAGGGATGTCAGGTGAGATTGGGTGGACCATTTGTCTACTAGGTTGTTGGCACATTCCACAGGATTGTAGTGGAGAGGAGGGTTGATGGACTCACATGATTGAACAACTCTGTTAACAAGCCACCAAGCCTTAGATCAAGGAGTGTGTGCATTAATATGCTGGAGAAAGTCATGCCAATACTCCTGGTGAACACTGTGTTTGAGGTCACAGGAGGACCTGGCTGCGGTGAGATAGGAGTGGAGGTTGTCAGCGGTGCGGTCAGAGTGGTACACAGCCGCTGCTCGCTGCACTTGCTCCTCACTGTCAAGTAGACGGCGATCCCGTACCCACTCCCCAGCTTGGTGAGCAGAGGCTTTCGTATGGTTGACTTGCAGCACATAATGATCATAGAGGATCTGTACTACGATAACTAAGGAGGTGTAAAGTTCAGTTGATGTGGTGAACCAATGACTGGCAAACCATGTGGTTAGCATGTCCTTGAAAGTGGGATGGAGCAGAAGAGGGATATTAATAATATTTCATAACATGGCAGTGCTGCGAGTGTAATATGGTAATGGAGTATGTGGCAAGGATGGCAATGTGGTCGGAGATAAGAGTAGAGACAATGTCAACAGAGACACCATGTTGTACACGTTGCTACCAAGGACGAGATCGAGATATCCTCCCCACACATGAGTAGGATGAGGAATGGGGAATGGATGCAGATGATGGTCATTGGCAAAGTCATGGAGACGATGACCAGCAGGAGAAGCACGAGAACCACCAAATGACGGATGAGAGGCATTAAAATCGCCCAGGTAGAAGACATGTGAGGAGCAGCGGGTAAGTAAAGTGGTGGGGTCACCCCCAGTTGGACTGAGATTGACGTTGCACATACAAAAGAGGCATGACTGGCAGTGAGGTAAAATAAATGAAAGAGGGAGGAGTGAGAAGAGGCAAGTGATTCGGTAATGAGGGTGTGAGGAATGGAGTAACGAATGTATGTAACCATACCTTGGCCAGAATGAGTATGATAGTAGGGGTATCCCCGAAGCCTGGATGGGGGTCTGGGGTGACGAGAGTGAGGGAAAGACTCCTGAAGGCAGATAACAGCAGGGTGATAAGATGAATCATAATGATAAAGATCAGCCAGCCAGCGGTGGACGCTCTGTATATTCCAAGATAACATTTGATACTGTCTGGGTTTGGGAGCCGTTAGGACAAGGGGGGAGACGGAGAATTGTCATGAGAGAGTTGGGGAACGGAAGGTTGGGGAAGTGGGGGAAAGGAGGAGGAGAGTGAGTGGGGAGGTAGGAGAGAGGAAGGTCCCATATGTACGGTTGCTGTGAGAGAGGGAGGTAGGGTGAGGCCGGTGGAGGGGAGGGGGTGGCAGAGAAGCGAGGAGGTATGGAGGAAAGGAGTGGGTGAGGGAGTAGAGACAGAGGAGGCTTGTGTGAAAGGGTGAGGCTGGGATGCAGGTTGAGGGACAAGACTGGGTGGTGGTGAGACGGGAGGGAGGGAAGGAACAGGGTTAACAGCAGCAGTGGTAGTTACATGGGAGTTGGTTTGTGGGAGCTGTGGAGCAGGCAGAGAAAGAAAATCAAGGTGAGAGAGTACATACAAAAGGAGACTGCGTAATTCCTCGTGCTGGTGCTGAAGGAGTTGCAGTTGATGGTCTGATGGGTGGGTCAGGGGGTGAGGGGGGGAGGAGTGAGCAGCCTGTTGCTGGGCACAGGGAGGGGCAGGGGATAAGGGAGAGGGAGGAGGGGGGCTTGAAGTAGACCCAGTGGCGGGAGGATGTGTCAACTGATGATCAGGAGCAGAGGTGATGGTTGGGGCAGAAGCAGGGGCAGGGAGGGCTGAGTGATGACTTGGGCAGTCCAAGTGCCAAGCAGTGACGACCACACGCCCACACCGGGGGCACTGGAACTGCGGTGAACGTAGGAGACAAGGATGGGCAGCCATGGGGTCAATGGGGGCTGGTGGCATGGGTGGTAGGGGCAGCTCCAGGAACTCAGATGAGTGGGGGTCAGGTCCATGGGGACTGGGAGAGTGAATGGTGAAAGAGTGCCTGACAGGGTAGGTTGTGGTTGTATGAGGGCCACTGCACAGACCACACCGTTCTGCAGACCAGCATTGGCATGAGATGTGGCCGGACTCATAACTGCGATAACACAAGACCTGTGATGGCGTTACCTCAATGAAGATACAGGGGGGAAGGAGTAGCTCATAGCTGTATTCGGGATGGGGAAGTCCTCTCCCTCCCATACAACACTGGCATGGCTGATGGGCTCGCCCAAAGAGTTGTACAGGTGACGTGCTTGCTTCACACCAGGTACGTTGTGCAGGACTGTAACAGAACTGTCAGTTGCCAGGCATTTCACAAGGTATTCTGGCAATTTTTTCCTTCTAATTAGGGCATCATGGAGTACAAATATGACGTCCAAAAGCCCCTCAGTTGTTAGGGTCTGGATGAGATTCGGATAATTCCTGTGGATGTAGATGTTAGGAGGTGGAGGAGACACAAGATGAACAGCTTTAGGATGTCACGTGATGAGGGGGTGAATGGATGCATGCCGGCGCCAGACACTGCGAACAGCAGGTGTGCATGTGGAGGGAAATGCCAGGTGCACATATTGGTCTCGTGGTAGGACAGGAGGGAGCTGGGGCAGAGGAGGGGGGTATGGGGCCACAAGATGGGTGCTGGTGGTGAAGGTAGAGGCAGGGTCATCACGGCTGGAGGGGTGTGAATTTATGGCAGAGGGTCGTTCTGGGTGGTTGGCACTTGATGCCTGGATGTTGGGGTCAGTGACTGGAGGTTCAGCACACTCCCTTGTTGGGAAGCATGAGGCACTAGCATCATCATCATCATCATCATCATCACCATCAGCACTGTCGAGCCTGATGCGTTTAATTGTTCCAGTAGTAGGTTCGTTGGATGCAGCAGGGTCACCAGCAGCCGGGGCTGAATTGTGGAAGGCGTCAGTGTCTGGCATGGAGTGTGTGTGACAGCGTACAACAGTCGCGGGGGGGTAGCACTATGTGACCCCCTCCCCCCTCGCACCACACACCCATCCTGATGCAGATGCGCAGAACTTCATGGGCAGTCTACTGCACAGCGTGGGTGTGGGGTGAGAGGCCTCACCATTGCAGCCAAGACTCGCACACCATGAGGATATGCACTCTCAGGTTTCCCTGTAGTGTACTGTGGATGGCTGTTTTTTTGTTCTCTCTGCTGCTTTGTACCTTTTCAGCACCATGCCTCTGCCACCACGAGTGAAGAAACTCCTGACTCACACCACCAAGATGAAGATAATCAGGAGAAAAGAGGAGGGGCAAGGGAACCCCTCTATTGGCAAAGCCATGGACCTGGCAGAATCTACAGTGAGGACTGTTTGGAAAAACAGGGAGGTCATCAAGAGGCTTGTGAAGACATACGGGGGATCAGAGCATGATGGCCCTTCCCACGTGGGTAATCGTGCGATAATTCTGATGGAGAGATACCTTGCCATCTTCATTAAGAGAAAGGAGAAGGAAGGCGTGCTACTTAATGGTAGATACATCTGGCACCAAGCCAAGCCATTTTACAAGGCAGCATCTTGCAAGTTATCTGTTGACAAACCTTTCAAGGCATCAGTTGGATGGCTGCACTGTTTTTTACAGTGCAAGGATCTTCATCACGTCAAACTGTTTGGTGAACCAGCTTCTGCTGACGAGGTAGCCACAAGAGAGTATCCTGCAATATTAAGGGAGATCACTGAAGGACAGTACACCAAGGACCAGATCCACAATGTCGACGAGATGGCAATGCCAAAATCAACCTACATCACATAGGATCAGAAGCAAGCCCCTGGTCGCAAGCTGGACAAGTCAAAGATGACGGTCATGCTGACCATCAACCTGTCTGGGAGCCATAAGATATGGCCTGTTGTCATACACACAGCTTCACGCCCTAGATGCTACAAAAACCTCACTAATAGGGACGCAAGTGGCATGTATTGGTACAAGTCTGCTAACGGGTAGATGACTGGCAACATTATGGCTGAGTGGCTGATGAAACACTGCATCCTGGATGCCAGGGCAAAGTGTCGAGAACCTGGCATTCAAGATGCTATTATTGCTTGACAATGCACCAAGTCACCCGCCCTGTCTTGAAGATCTTCACAAAGATTGCCATGTTGTTTCTCTGCCACCTAGGATGACATCATGCATGCAGCCATTGGATCAAGAATTGATTGCCACAGTGAAACAGTTTTACCACCAACAGGTGTGACTGGCTACACAGGAAGACCGATACTCAAGTGGAACTTCATGCCCTAGAAGACAACGACTTAGATATGGACAACACAACAGAATCTTCACCATCCCTGCCAGTAGTTGAACCACCACCCGCTTCACCGGACAAGTCTGTTGTGGCATTTTGGCGTCGCGTTTCAGTAAAGGACTCAGTTGACTTCATCCTACACGCCTGCGACGAGATAACCCCTGCAATGGTGAATCATGCATGGCGATTACTTGTGCCTCACTTATTCACGAACCACAAGTGGCCATTCAATCTCTGGTGGAGGCAGAGGCAGCCACACTGACAGCAGCACAAGCTGTATCAGGTTTCGAGGGTGTAACGTTGGCAGAAATACGAGAGATATTTATATGAATATACGGTATCTATGTATATATTTCATTGCTGAAATGTTCATATTCTAAAGGTGTCCATAAGTGTCCTCATTATAAAACTTTTCTTAATTTCATTTCCGTGTTCTGGTGTTCATTGTTTAAGTGTTCGTTTTTCAGATGTAGCTTACAAATGATATACATTTGTCGCAGACTTACATAGTAAAGTTCAACGCTTATTATCCGAGTCTGGAAAAGTCTGTGTGCGTACAAATTTCTGCATGTTGGGGCAAGGTGATGACATGTAACAGATGGAACAGCGCAGTATGGAAGTATGTCTGAAAGAAGTGGCTACAGAAAATGAGCATTGCTTTAGGTATCTAGGGCTAAACATAGCAGCTGATGGATCTCAAGGACCTAAAGTATTTCATGAGTTTGAAGAGAGGAAAATGTACTAAACCTCATACCAATTAATCTGGCCAGGCATGTATGGCAACATTGTTCCTTCGGAGATTCTGATTGGCTGGAGGTGTTTGTTCGATTTCGTTGTTGCTTAAACCGATAATCTCTTTATTATCAGATGTGATACTGAGGTTGTCGACAGTACAATCATCAAAGGCAATAAGAAATCCGTTATACTCTCAACAACAATGAAACTTTCGTAGGAAGATAGAGATATGAATCAACAAAGTATTATAATAGTCCAAGTCAAGGTCAGCATTCGAACAATGCCTTTATTTCTTCGACACTCCGTAATATAACAGAAAATTAAGGAAACCTGCTTAATCTGAACGTTGGTATAACACACATTTAAATTTAAGATTAGTCCGTGCTGTGATAATAGAGGAGATATAATGAAATAGTGTTCCTATAGCCTACTTTGATTTCGTGATTTTTTTCAAACCTCCCTCCCCGAAGAACTCGTCTTTTCATCAGAATTTTTAATTATTCAGAGTTGTTGCACGATTTAAGGGTGCGGACTAATTTTTAAATTTAAATTTGTGTTATACCAACGCTTAGATTAAGCAGGTTTCCTTAATTTTCTGCTATATTACGAAATGTCGGGGATAAAAAGGAATTGTTCGAATGCTGACCTTGACTTGGACTATTATAATACTTTGTTGATTCATATCTCTATCTTCCTACGAAAGTTTCATTGTTATTGAGAGTATAAAGGATTTCTTATTGCTTTTGACGATTGTATTGTCAACAAACTCAGTACCATATCTGATAATAAAGAGATTATCGGTTTAAGCAACAACGAAATCGAACAAACACCTCCAGCCAATCAGAATCTCGGAAGGAACAGTGTTGTCATATATGCCTGGCCAGATTAAGATTTGAGAAAAACTATTTAAGGTTACTACACATTGTTCACTTTACCTCGGCCTAACGTTGCCATGATTTCATCTTGAATGCTGAGGTATAACGAAAGATTAATACAACGATATGATACTAATCATGAATAAATGCTATGGGAAGGATTTAGATCCATAGCACTGTCTTTTTTTCTGTCACTCAACTGCAAAAGGACGAAATTATATTACACTACAATACTGCCCCTTACCTTTTACAATACTGCCCCTTACCTCTTACATACAAATTGGTAACATACAGAATAGTGAAATAAGAAGGTACAGTACGATGCTTTTCAGAATTAAAAATGCAAAAGGTCTCTTGATGTCCATGACTTCAGTTATGAGGCGTCCGTTATTAACGTTTCCGAAATCTAGGGAACTGCTTAATTCGCACGCATAGGGAATAATAATCCCAACGCTAAAACATATTATTACCAGCCACATTAGAGAAGCTGGTATTGTTTTCAATTGTCTGTCTGTCGATGAGTGTGTTAGCACGATAACTTCGCAGTCGCTCAAGTTGTCATAAAAAAAAAAAAAATTACAGGTGTATAGTAGGGATGAAAATCTCCTATGAGTTGAAACCGGTGAAAGTAGGTCAACGTCTGTTTGTCTGTTAAAACGATAGCATCGCAACTACTCAAGATATCAAGATTTATTTCCTTTGAAAATTTCCCACGAGTTCGAAATTGGTGAAAGTAGGTCAAAGTCTGTGTGTCTGTTAGCACGATAACTTCGCAACCGCTCAAGATATCAGCACAAAATATTACAGTTATGTAGTAAGAATGAAAAACTCCTGCGAGGTCGACATTGGTGAAAGTAAGTCAAGGTCAAGGTCATATTCCGAGCCGCGTTCGATATGTATCAGCTCGCGGCTGGTGTTATTCCCCACTTAGGGTGGCCTCTAGTTGTTGTTGTTGTTATTATTATTATTATTATTATTATTATTATCATTATCATCATCATCATCATCATCATCATCCGGACCTCCTTTCCCGCCCAAGGGTAGGGTGAGGAGTAGCAATGTCCAGACAGCACAAACTTGCCCAATCCAAATAGGCCACACTTCCATTCACTCATCATTCAAGACCCTGGAATCCTGGCTGTACCGGACACGCCAGAAACATTAACCACATTCTGCAGCTTCACACAAACGTATCCGATTGAGTCAATCCGGACGCTGCCATGCTCACAAAGGGTGTCAATATCCCTGATCATGCACTTCTCCTCACAACATTCATCCAGCCAGCTCAATCTCTTGTCAGATCCCAAGCCTCGCCGACTTCCAAATCTCTCTTTCTCACACCCTCATCCACCATATCTCTCCACCTTCTCCTTGGCCTACCTCGCCTCCTCCCTCTTTCAAATTTGCTCATGTATACCTTTTTCATCACTCCATTGTTATCCATTCTTTCCACATGACCATGCCATCTCAGGACACTCTCTCCGATTCTGGTGTCCACCGACTTCCTCACTCCACACTTTTCACGAATCACATTATTTCGTATCCTATCCACCCTCTGTAATCCACATACATTCCTCAGCAGTCACATCTCCACTGCTCTTACTCTTGACTTTTGGTTTTCATGCCACACCATGGTCTCGCACCTATATGTTAAAGTTGGCACTAACACTCCCTCATGTAAGTCTCGTGCAGCTGCAACACTCAAGCTTCTGTTTCTTATCAAGGGCTTCATTGCACCATCTACTTTTCTTTCTTGTGTCACTCTACTTTCAACTTCTTATGCACATTTTCCTCTCTTTTCTATCACTGTACCCAAGTATTTGAACTCTCTTACCAATTCCAGTCTCTCTCTCCATTCACTGTGACATGACACTGGGAGTCACCTTCTCTCCCAATAACCATCACCTTACTCTTCTCTACATTTACTCTCAAGGCACGACGCTCACAGACATCAGCAAAACTCTGCACTAGCCTATCAAGTTCTTGTCTGCTAAGCAGTACTGCATCATCAGCATACAACAAATTTGAGATATTCCATTTATCACCATTCATTACCAACGCCATCCCTCTCTCCATTACTCGTGTTTTTACTTCTCTGATCACCCCATCCATATATATATTGAACAACCATGGAGACATCACACAACCTTGTCGCACGTCCACACCGATCGTGAACCATTCACTTAGATGCCCATTAACCCTTACACATGCTTCGCTACCAACATAAAGAACTCTTGACAGCAACTAGCAGCTTGCCATCTACATTATACATGCACAAAACTTTCCACAATCTCTCTCTGTCTACTTTGTCATATGCTTTTTCTAGATCCAAGAGTGCCATAAACACCTGATGGTCCTTCTCACAAGCCTTCTCTGTTACCTGTCTCACTGCAAATACTTGATCCACACATCCTCTGCCAGTCCTAAAGCCACCCTGTTCATCACTCACTAGGACTTCTGATATCTCTTACTTTCTCTATAATAATTCTTCCATATACCTTTCCTACCACAATCAATAAACTTATGCCATGACAATTCTTGCACTCACTCCGCTCACCTTTATTTTTGCACAGAGGTACAAACACAGCCTTTTTCCACTCTGCAGGCACAGTTTCACTCATCCATGCCTTCTTACATACCTCCAACTAGCACATCATTCCACTCTCTCCACTACATTTAAGCATCTCTGCATGCACCTCATCAACCCCAGCGGTTTTCCCATTTTTCAGTCGTTTCACAGCGCTCTTCACCTGTGCGAGTGTCACGTCTCCTGGCACTGCATTCCTTCTCCGCACACCTCCCAAACCAGTAATGTTTACAGCCGCTCTGTTCTCTCTATTCCCATTCATAAGGCTTTCAAAATATTCTTTCCATCTGGTCCTTACTGCATCTGCATGGGTTAGTAACTTACCACTGCATCCTTCACACCATCACATTTCTTTCCGCTTTCACTTCTACATTTCTGCACCTCTTTCCAGAATATCTTCCAATTTTCAGAGTACAGTAGTTCGCATTCATTTTTCTTCCCATATCATCATTTACCTCATCCTTTTGCCTCTTCACTAGTCTCTTTATGTGTTTCTTGCTCTCGATATACTCAGTTCTTGTTTCAACTGAACCCCTATCCTGTAACCAATTTAGCCACTTCTTGCTCTTTTCCTCCACAGCTCTCTTAACCTCATCCCACCATGTTGTACTCTTCCTTTTTTGTTGATACTCTTGCCACACCACACACCACTTTGGCATTCCTAACTAAGTAATCCCTACATGCATTCCACAAGCTGTCCAGATCCAATTCATTCCAATTCACTGATTCTAGCTCGTCCTCTTCTTTGGTCCTGTAATCATCTGCCATTTCTTTGATTCTCAGCTTCTCAACTTTCAGTCATTCTCCCTGACTGCCCCTCTCTCTCTTGATCCACCTCACTCCTCTCAGCTTGATCTTGCATACCACGATCAAATGATCTGACAGACCACATCGTCCTCTCACGGCCCTTGTATCAGCAACCATTCCCATCATCGAGCTCTCTACGAGCAGGTAATCCATCAGGCTTCTTTCAACACGATCCCCGTTTCCTCTAGACCATGTATATTCATGTGCATCTTTGTGTTTGAAATACGAATTACAACCTTCTCTCCTGACACATATCCTTTAGTCGATTCTCATTATCATTTCCTCCTGGTACGTCATAACAACCCATTATGTAATCCCCAGGACCAGTGCCTAGGCTACTCTTCCGTTCATATCCCCCATCACGATCACTTTACAATTCCTGGGCATTTCTCCCACTACTTCACCCAGCTCATCCCAAAACCTGTCTTTCTCTCTCTCACTCCTGTCTTCAAACGATGCATACGCTACAATCACTGCCACTTTCACTTTTCCAGACTTGAACTTGACATACATACAAACGAGCTGACACATTTATAGTCTCTCATTCCACTCTGCCACACCTCATTCATCAACAGAGCAACTCCTTCCTTACATCTTCCTCTCCCATTCATTCCCGATCTTACACATTTCATATCCTCCCACTCTTCCACTTCACACCCTTTCATCTTCGCTTCACATAATGCCATCACAGCATATCTCGCACTCTTGAACACATTCACCACTTCCACCCTCCTGCTCTCCTCATTCACACCTCTCACTTTCCACATGGCCACGCGAGTCTGCCCATTTGGTTGGGGCCCTAGGCAGGTATTGGTTCCTCCGAGGCTCTCTGAAACGACTGCTCTGATTCAGAGAGCCTCGGAGGGCCCAATACATGCCCAGGGCCCCATCATCATCATCATCATCATCATGATTCATGTATGCTAGAAGTACAGAAGATGTGATATTTTGCTCATCCTGTGTGCATGTGTGTGTGTGTGTGTGTGTGTGTGTGTGTGTGTGTGTGTGTGTGTGTGTGTGTGTGTGTGTGTGTGTGTGTGTGTGTGTGTGTGTGTGTGTGTGTGTGTGTGTGTAAGCAGGATAAATGAATTTTGATCAAGTTATATCCAAGCTTAAGAGAAATGTTAGGAGTTTGCGAAAAGTGAAGAACATTACTACTGTGAACAACATGTCAAAGGTCAAAGCTATTTGGAAGTTAGGGTCCAATTTAGATCAAACTTGCTGGGAGGGCTGAAAGTAAGTCAAGAAGAAATGAAATAAGTTTGAGAACAGTCAGTCAGAGATTAAGGTGTGCAAGGTCAGCTTTTGACCCGTTTGTGAACAAAATTAATTAGACTTCGAGGACGTGTTGTGGGTCAGCTATGGGGTTGACCTATTGTCTTTTAGAACAATGTGTCAGACAGCAATGCCACATGAAATGGCCAATTTTAACGTTCCTCTTTTTTCGATTTAGGTCAATGTTACTGGAAGAGCTGAAGGCAAGGCAAGAATAAACGGATTCGAGTTTGAGAAAATCATTCTAAATTTACGTTCACTGGGAAAAGTCAAAGGTCAAGCTCACATGGTAAGGTTAATATCAAATGCTTTAACCAAATTTAGATCAAAGATGATGGAGTGGTTGAGGATAATGCAAGAAGGAAGGGAATCGATATTGAGGACAATCAGTCCAGAGTCAAGCTAACAGGACAAGGTCAAAACTTGATCCGTATGTGTCTGTGTGTGAACAAAATTACTAGAGCAATTTAAACTGATTTGGGCAATGTTTGGTGGACGAGTTAAGGTCATTTATGAGGATTACCTGTTGGTTTTTAGAACAACAGGTCAAAGATCAAAGTTGTATAGAAATATCAATTTAAATATTTCATAACCAACTTCAACCAAACTTGGTGGAATAGTTCAGACGATGGGACTTGATTTTACAGAACCAGCAAAGACCAAGGTGAAGATCAACTGCAAATGTTTGACTCCATAATTCAAGCAGCCTAGTTCTGAGCTGAGCCATACTTGATCGACGTACTTTGGGATGCAAAGCTACTTTGGGATTCAAAGATGCAAAGATTCAATCTTGAGAACAATAGGTCAAAGCTCAAGATCACCTAGTAAGGTTGAATCTGACAGTTCTGATTTGTTTTGGACCCAATTCTGTGGGCGTGTTAAGGGTCAGAGGAGAAAATAGTAACCTGATTTAGAGAATAACCATATGAAGGCCAAGGCCACAGGGTAAAGTATAATACTCGGCCCTTAGACGTGGGTGTCAATTAAATTGAGTGCTCCTTCTTGTTTTGTCTGGGATGTCTTCCGACTCTATTAAGCTTATGGTAAAGTTTTTGAACTGAGGGGGATTATAACAGCCTGTATCCAACACTTTCACAGCTGGAGGTCCTACAAATTATAACTCGAGAAAGATGTTCAGTGACAACAACAAAAATAACGAGTTTATAAGTACTTGATAAATGCACAATCACATGGACCTGATATGAGGTTTTACTAAAGTCTGCGAGAATGAAGCACCATGTTTCAGAAAAACAAATCCTTTGTGAGTGACTGACGGACAAGTTCGTTCCTATAGATCCTTTCACTTCTAAATACTCGTGCATTGTCGTAAGAAGGAGGTTAAGGTGTGCATGACCGAGAGTTGTCTGTAATCTGGTTGTGTTCATTAACCAGAAATGTTCAAACTCTAAAAGTGTTTATAATGTAAAAGTGTACATAACCTAGAAATGACCATCCTTTGAAGGTGTACGTCCTAGAAGTGTTTATATTCTAAGGCGTAGACTACGTCACCGTGTTCGTAGTGTGAAAGTTCGTGTAATTTAGTGTCCTGCAAATGAAGTTCAAAATAAGAGGCAATACGACACTGTATTTTGGAATCGTCCTTAACGTAGAAATGTTAGTAATAGAGAGGTGTCCGAAATTTAGAAGTGTCCATAACTTAGACATGCCAAAACATTTAAGTTTTTCTAACATACCAGCAGTGTTCATGGGTAAGTTATTGTCATTGTTGTTTTCTTTAATTACCTCACATTCCCAGAGGCCGGCCTAGAGAAGACTTTGTCACTGAATTAGTAACTTAACTCACTGGCTTCCTGAGGGACCAATTTGAAATTAGTCCTTTGCAGTTCCCCGACAATCTTCAAGACAAGGTCCTTCCTAAGACCCTGCAGATAATCCCGAGAGACTCAATTCATATTTGAGAAGATTACTTATTTTGAATTTTTACAAATACTTTAAGATTATTAATGAATAAAGCGAGTCAAATTCTTAAAACATTCTTTCAGATTGTTTTTTTCTTTTGGATTGGCTCATACTGAATGCGTCTTCGAGTGGATACCTTTATATTTTGCTCAGGATTCTCTTATGACATTAACGATATCCTCATGGATTCTTAACCTTAAGTAAATATGCTTTTAGATTTATTTATCAGCATGATTAACGACCAGTGTTTAAAGTGGCCTCTTCAAGCCCTCAGAACCAATATTTTAGAATAATTTGTTTAAAATCTACAATCAGTCATAACGTCATTCATTATGGAAGCTAATATCTTAAAATCCTACATCCACGACATAATATGGGTAATATATTGGGAACTCATTATTTAGAAAGAAATGTATCAGAGTAGTTGTATATCCTTTTTTTTATTCGGAGATTTGCCTGACGGTCCAAGGTCATCATCTACCTTCCTTTTTCGTGGCTTCTTCACTACACTGCTAATAAATTTCTTGTCATCTTTTACTGTCTTCCTCTAATGATATCATCAATGTCAGCACCGTCATCAATATCCTAACTTCATTCCTATAGTCAACAATGGAGTGAGAAATGTAAAAATACAACAGACGGAGAATAATCATCAGAGTGCTAAGCGAAAATGGGGGACATTGCCCTTCACTCGTATTTCAAGCCCTCTGAATTCCCCAGTTGAAAGGATACAGGCACATCCTCGCTCCTGACAAAAACTCATTTATCACTGCCTCTTCTTCACACCCCCGTTATCCCTTTCCTTCTCTCTTTTTACCTTCATTATCACTAATTATATCGCGTTCTGGTGCGGGGATTTACGGGTTGATTTATGTCCCTTTCTCTCCTGGGCTGTCTCCTTAGTCTCCCTCTCTCTCTCTCTCTCTCTCTCTCTCTCTCTCTCTCTCTTCTTGGCCTTTCTGACATAGAAACAAGTTCTTTGTATATCAGTGATTCTTTTTCTTTTTTTTTTACCCTTATGTCTATTGTTGTAAATGCTGGTCTGTGTTATCTATTTCTCCGTCCATCTATCTGTCTATCTCCCTATATCTACTGTATATATCTGTCTGTCTATCTATTTATCTATCTACAGGTATATATATGTGTGTGTGTGTGTGTGTGTGTGTGTGTGTGTGTGTGTGTGTGTGTGTGTGTGTGTGTGTGTGTGTGTGTGTGTGTGTGTGTGTGTGTTCTAGTGTTCAGAATGCCTATAAATATGGCAAGTAATTTTTTAACAGTGTTGTTACTTTAGTTTGTTTATTTTTAAACAGAGAATATAATAGTTAGGATACGCACTGTCATAAAACTTCGTTCTAGCAATTTATACACTCCATTCCGTCACTGTTCATGAAAAAAATGGCTTCAAGGTGACGTGGAAGTTCAGCAGTGACAAAAGCCACAAACCACAAGTAGGTCGTGTTCTTCCAGCCCATTGACGTTTTGTTCTGTGGACTGCATTCTTAGTTCTGTTTTATGTTATCCGTGACATCTGAAGTCGTTTCAGCTCGTAAGTTTATAGCATAATAGTCTCCCTTTTCTTGTATTCAGGACATATTCTGCTATCTCTGATGTTGTGTGCAACGTCAATAATATGCATTGGATCAGTAGGCTCTCTGAGATTGCTGAGGTAAAATTGTGATGTTCGTGATACAGTTATTGGTCTCGATTCTGCCACGAGTAAACTGACAGGCTTACCTAACGAAGTAATCTGGGCAGCACTGCTCAACCTTAAAGCTATGATCCTAGTTTCTGATATTTCTATTGTGGTTAGACTGGATTGTCTCGAACTGATTATTCTGTCTGCTATGGTGTCTTCCTCAGCTGAATACATCGCCTGGTGTCAGCCATGATAATATCAGAAAATGAGAAAATACATGTCAATTTTACACATTGCTTTCGGAGTACATTGAACATAAGCAGATACTACTGAACAGCATTTATTAGGAATGGAAAAGGTCCATGTAAGAGTGATGAAATGGATTATGCAATATTCATTATTAAGAAAAAGAGAAAGAAATTAACAAGAAAGAAAAAGAGCAGAAGTGATGAGTACAACGAAGATGTAGAGAGGCAAGGTTGAACGAGACAAGACTGAACTGGTACAGACACATAGAACAGTACAGCAAGTCCCAGAGATGATATTCCACTTCGTTACAATTTGTAAACCTGTCTGCTAAAGTAAAGGAGATAATAAAGGAATTAACATTTCAAAAATAGGAAAGTGGTTATAAATCGGCCATTTTGGATTTTTTTCAACACTTGAAGAAGACGGGCATCAACCTCCCATATGGCCCTACAATTATACAAAATATGAGAAAAGTCCAACAAATGGTTTTTAAGATACAGCGTGGAACGTATGGTAACCACCACTGCAACCACATATATCAAAGTCATTGCCATGCTTTTCCAAAAGTGTGTTGAATTGTAGGGATTTTAAGAAGGAGAGAATGTTCGTTGTATTTGTTGTAGATTGCAGGAGAAAGATAAAAATGAGACTAGGGTTTGATTGCAGTTTATTTCTTCACAACAGAAGTACTGAGGTGCAAGTGGTTTATTGCTTGCTAACCCCCTGCGCTTCTGCTTGTCTCTCCTTACCATCTCTTCTCTCTCCTAACCCCTTCTGCCCTGTCTCTCTCATTTCCCTCTGTATATGACTGGTGGTGTCACGCGTGAGGGCACGTGGGAAGAAACCTTCCGAGACTGTGGAAAGTTCCCATTCTTCGTCACACTATGTGTGAGTGAAATTCCCAACTAGAGAATGTGCAAACGTTATTTCCTCTAGCCCTGTCACTTAAGCACGAGTTTCTTCTAACCTCTGTAATTATTACATTTATACGTTACTGGCTATTATGTAGTGTGTTATGATATTTTAGTGTCCTGACATCGCTCGGTCACGCCTAGCTGGCATATGTACGACTGCATGTAACAAATTACATAGCCTGTTATAATATATTAATACATGGTATTCATCACAATATTGTAGAGACACAATAATACTGTAGAAACTTAACACAGTGTAGTAATGTTTTGTAAGTATAATATATGTAATAGAGTAAATACATGGCAGTAAAAGTGAATACAGAATGTTGTATAACATATTGTAGTAACATAGTGACACAAATGTGTATGTACAACAGACATGCGCATATATTTAAGCAATGGTAATACTGTTAGGTCATTACATTACATATGGCGTTATGCCTATAGTAATGCCTAATAATACACTCAGCTTGTCTGATGACTGAGTGATATACATAATTCTAGTAACATAGAATTGTAGATACACTGTAGCTACGTTGTATGAATATAATTGTTACATAATTGTGCATTTTTAATTTAAGTAATATTGTAATTGTTACATAATTGCAGTAATATTGTAGTTAATTGTAGTAGCTGCAGTAATATCGTAGGTATTGTAGTAACTGCAGTAATAATGCAGGTAACTGTAGTACCTGTAGTAATATTGTAATTATTGTACTAATTGCAGTAAGACTGTAGGTTACATTGTAAGTTGTGACATAGTTGTGTGCACATGCATATAATTACACAATAGCAACAAAATAGCAGGGTACAGCAATGAATTGTATTATGAATCTGTCATATATAACACTTCCTGTAGTAATATTACACAATATGTATAGCGTTAGTTGTGTTGCACAGTTATTATTGAAAATGATGCCAACGGCCATACCACGTTGAGTACACAGCTTCCCGTCCGATCAGCGAAGTTAAGCAATGTTGAGTCTGGTTAGTACTTGGATGGGTAACCGCCTGGGAACACCAGATGCTGTTGGCATAACGTTCTCCCTGCGTGTCAAGTGGGGCTGGTGGAGGATTAGTGCCCCTCCCTGTAAAAGAATTAACTCTAAGCCCTTGGCCACCCCGTTTGGGATACATGGCGTCTGGCAATGAATGAATGAAAATATCATGTAACCCCACACTTCGTTCTCTTATATAAAAATATACATACAGTATTTTACATATTAACAATATACACTCACTTGGTGTTCGTTTGTAAGTATGGTGGACAGTATGTGTCAGCACTGTATGGAAACCTTTATCCTTACAATTATGTGAAAGAGGTAGTTCATTCGTGCTAACTTCATTCGAGTTGGTCATTTTTTTTCTCTCCCTTCCTGATTTTCCTTGTAATTTAATTTGTCTGATCCCACTAGATAGCATTAATTAATAACTGATTGTTACAGTTCCGTTAATCGCTCACTGGGTTAATGTGATAGTATATATTATTTATCACTTTGCAGATGGAATGTTGCCTAGTTGTATACATGCAACACTTATTCTGTGTATGAATGCTATAGTAAATGAATGAATATATACGGTATATAATTCTTATTGTTGGTATAAGTACTTAACAACTGACTTAATGTAGATAACTGAAGTTGTTATATGTACGTAAGTTGTAACTGTAAAGCACGTTTTACATGTTTGTGCAGAATGTTTGTCTATCACTGTGTATGTAACTGTGTTTTGTATAAATGAAGTAAATATTCAACTCACTGATTTTTACCGTGGTGGGAATGGTGCGTGTGGTGGTGACGGTGGTGTCAGACATGGGTTGACTGATGTGTTATGGTCTTCTAAGTAAACATTGGCACAGCGCATGTCAACTCCTCACTCTGGTAGTTGTGGTGATGAAGGAGTAACGGTGAGTAATGGTGAGTGTGGTGAGTGAGGTGAGTGGTGGGTCAGGTCTGGTTCTGGTTGTGCTGCTGCGTTGTGTCTTCCGTCACCACTGAATCAGAGCCGTCTCCCTCCCTGCTGCGTAGGTTGGTTTGCTGGATGAATGTTGCTTGTAGATATGGCTTGTTTCGTGGCAATCGTAGATACTTGCAGTGTATCGTGAATCGTAAAACTGAAGCTTGTAGCTGAACAGAATTGTCGTTGCTGAATGTTGAATGTTGATAAAATCGTGAGGCGTAAGTAGATTGTATTGTGGTTCATTGGTTCGCTGCTTGCCCCCGATGTCGATACGTAGTCATAGACAGACAAGAGATTGTGAGGTTGGTTGTAATTGTAGATCGTCAAATCACTGCCAGTATAAAGTTGTGGGGCATCGTATGGCTCAAACTTGTGGGTTTTTTTTTTTCAGTTTTGATGACGTAGACTCAACTGTAGAGTTGTAGACGAGGTTCGTACGCTTACTGCCACCAAATTTAGAATCGTAAACCACAACTGCTACCATATATATTATCGTTGTCGTCACCGAGCTTTTCCAAAAGTGTGTTGAATCGTAGCGATTTTAAGGGCAGAGTGTTTGTTGTTCCTGTCGTAGATGGCAGGAGAAAGATAAAGATGCTGGAGTAAGACGAAGACTGTGCAAGAGTTGTATAAGAGCGACCCTCCACAACTTGGAATACTTTTTTTTTTTTTGTAATAACTGAAGTTTACTTTTTTTTTTTTTGTATGTGAGGAAGAAGGAACCAAAGACCACGAGCCAGCAATAACTGTTCCCTCCCACAGAAGTGTTTTTTTTATATGGTAACCTTATAAGGTATAACTTTCACTGGATCTCAGTTCATTTCTTATTTACAACTCTTACCCACTGGTGAATGATCTGTACTTCGTGAATAATCACATAATTCTGAATTGTAAGAGCAATGGCTTGGTTCTCTTGCTGGACATGGGATATCATTTCATGTTTCAAAGTGATTCTTCAGAATCTGCTGCTTTCAAACTGATGCCTGGTAACGGATTTGTTCAAGCCCGGTAATGGTCATTTCTCACCCATATAACTGTTGATTGACTGAAGGATAATAATACCTTTTCTTTTCAAATAAATGGGAAGCTTATTGAATGTTCGCGATTATATATGTTCACTTTCTTATAGACATAACCAATTACAGAAAAAATAGGGCTATATATCTGTAACAAACTTCTCAGAACTCGTGATTCGGCATCAATCAGATCTACTACTTTCTTTGCATAAAAGAGTCGGCATTTTTCGAATCTGATTTGATGCGGTACAAATATATTCAGTAACACAGGCACAGGATCAACATAATATACAACTACACAAATACTACTAATAAACTGCCTGGCTAACTCTTACATTCATACAAGAGCCTCTTCGCCCTACCGGACCACTAAGCATTTGCTCAAAGTAGAACCATTTCTGAACAGTTAACACCACCACCACCACCATTACCACCACCATCACCACCATCATCATCATCACAGCTATCGCCACCACCATTACAGCCATTATAATCACAGCTACCACCACCACCACCACCACGACAATCACAATTACCACCATTGCCACCATAGCTATCACCACCACAACCACTACCATCACCACGACGGCTACCACCACCAGCTTCATCACAGCTACCAAGTGTAAAGTGCGCTTTATGAGCGTGTGATGAGGGAATGAGCGCCATGTTATCGTAATTTCCCTCTGATATACTAGAGTTGATGCCAATAAACACAGTATTACGACGGAAAGTCTTTAATAATTTGATTTCATAAAGGAAGAAGGCTGTAGCACCAGCCGATCAGAGTGGTACTACAAAATGGAATGAGAATATTGGTGATAGGGAGAGCTGGAGCTCCTGCTTCATTAGCTACCAGAATATATGACCATCCCCCTTTGCTGACCTTTTTGGTGTGACACTAACATGGAGAGTAGTCCAACACACTCTTTAAAACACTTTCCTCTATTTCATGCACTTTCCTACATGTGCATTACATATCATACAACGTATCCCACTAGGCCTGCAAGAGCATGAGGACAGAAAACTTTTTACTGGCTACATAGTGGCGGATCTATTGAGAGGAGGCGTGACGCAGACTCTGCCAGTGTAGTTTTGGGGGTCTGGATGGAATGCGGCTCGAATCTGTGCTAGAGGGTACAGGGAAATGTTATTTTCCAGGCTGCCACTTCCACCTAATAGAGAGGGGCCCAAACCTGCGAGTAGCACCCTAGGAGGCTGTCCTATCAGTGGATGTATAATGGTAGGAGAGTTACAGTGCTAAGGCGCACTTGGAGGGTGTCCCTGTAGCTGTCCTGGAAGGGTGCCACAAGGCCACTACCACAGCCACTATAGTCGCGGCGCACGACTCTGAGGTTGTCATTATCGTACCCTGGCAACCTACCATTCAAAAGTGCGTCCGATGTCGTATCATATTATACATGAATCATGTTATTACGCACGAATATATTATACACGAATATTAATATACATGAACATATTATACACGTATCACATGCGTCTCATATTATACACGAAATCAGATGCACTTTTGAATGGTGGTTGCCAGGGCATGATAATAACAACCTCAGAGTCGCGCGCCGCGACTATGGTCATGGCTGATGGGCTATGGGTCCCAGACTCAATGCCTGTACTTAGGACTGTGCAGGTGGGCGGGGCCTGTGGTTGGTCTCTCCCCGTCATTTTATTTTTATTGATTGTGGAAAAAAAGGAAAATCAGAGCAAGCGGGCGGAAACTAAATCTCCCAAAGGGGAGAGGGAGAGCAGGGGAAGTGGTTGGACAATGAGTAGGAGGTGGGTGAATGTTGTATGTGTGGAAGATGTTAGATATAAAGGAGGATCTGCCAGAGTGATTGCCATGAAGGATTGTCGATAGAAAATATTTTGGCAGGTTAGGGCAGAAGGAAATAGCGCTGTGGGTGTGTCAGTTAATGAAAAATGTGTGGAGTATGTCATGAACGAAATGAGAGTGAATGAAACGATAATAGTAATGAACATTTTGTTCAGTGGGATAATGTTTTCATTTATATCAGAATATGCTCCACAGGATGGGTTGGATAAGATATAGATTCTGGGATGACTTAAGTGGTATAGGAGATGATGAGGTTGTAGTTTGAGGAGAGTACTTCAACGATCATCTAGGTGATGAGGTTGTAGTTTGAGGAGAGTACTTCAACGATCATCTACGTGATGAAGCTCAAGAATACGAAGGAGTACATGAGGGATGTGCATATGGTACACGAAATGAGGAAGGGGAAAGGATACTTGAGTTTGAAGACACAATGAATGTTATTGTGTACAACACACGTTTTGGGAAAAGAGAGAGTAGGTTGATTACATATAAGTCTGGGAGAAACAGCAGCCAAATATGCTATTTCCTGGTCAGGAAGGGCGATACAAGATTAGTGAGGGATGTTAAAGACATAGGGGGCGAGGAGTTTGTGCAGCAACACAAGTTATTGATATGTGACATGGTGCTTAAGGAGCAGGTGGAGGAAAAGACAGAATTTGAAAAACCGAGCAGTAAATTATGCCTTCTAAAACGAGATGAGTACAGTAGAGTGGTGGCTGAACAGCGAGCTGCTGACAGATGTGTTAATGAAACGTACAAAGTTCTCAAGAACTATCTCCTGAGAGTTATTGATTCAGTGTGTACATGGACAAGGGGCTCCCCAAGACATACTGCAAAGTACCTTGGTGGTGCGATGAGGGTGTAGAACCTTCAGCTAAGGAGAAAAGACGGCTTTTCTGGGAACGGGAAAAAGGTGGTAACAATGAGGAATGCTTGGCTGTCAAGCATAGAGGTTTAAAGGGCAAAATCTGAGTCTCAGAAACTTCTACTAGATAACCTAAATAGTGTGGAAGGAAAGAATATGATATTTAAGGTGGCAAGTTAGATGAAGAGGTAAACAGTGGTATGATTAGTGAATAGCATGTAAAGAAGGATGAAGATAGTGGTGAACAGTGAGGATATTAAAGATGCCTGGAAAAAGCATTATAACCGGCTGTTTAATGAACAATTTGACTGAAACTGGGAAGGTTTGGAGCCAGCAGATCCAGGATTTGGCCTTTGACCATTGATTGACACTACTGCTGTGAGCAGGGCAATAGGCAGAATGCAGGTGGGGAAGGCAGCAAGTGTATCGGGGTTGACTGCTGAAATGCTGATGGCCTCAGGAAGTATAGGAGTGGGGATAGTTACTGACTTGGTAAAGACAATTATAATAGTGCATTGTCGCAGATGTATGGCTGAAGAGTATGACTGTAAACATGTACAAGGGGAAGGGTGATGCCCTGGAAAGAAAAAATTACAGAGGCACAGAACTTTTCGATTAGATAATGAAGGTAATGGAGAGAGTCCTAAAAAGGTATGATCAGAGAAAGAGTGGACATTGATAAGAAGCTCAATAAAATCGTCTGTTCATAGCATCAATAATAAATGAAGTATGAGATGTGTGAGTGTAGATGTTCAACCACCCCCCCCCCGTGTGTATGTGTGTGTGTGTGTGTGTGTGTGTGTGTGTGTGTGTGTGTGTGTGTGTGTTCTTACCTAATTGTATCTTTACAGGAATGAGTCAAGCTCGTACTGTCCCGTGTATTAAACCATTTTTATCAAACATATCCTTGAATTTATTAATAGTTTTGGCACACAGTACTTCATTCGGTAGTGCATTCCACTGATCAATTGCCCTTTTTGGGAAACTGAATTTCCTAACGTCTTTATCACCTCACTTTTTATGCAGTTTTTTACAATGTCCCCATGCTGATGCTTCACCATATGATATATATTCATTTATGTCTACTTCCTCTTTCCCTCAGATGCACTTATACAGCATTATCGTGTCTCCCCTTCTCCTGCTCTCCTGCAGCGTTGGCAGATTCAATCTTTCTAGTCTTTCTCCATAGCATAGATCCCCTAGGCTTGGTACCCATCTTGTAGCAGCCCTTTGTACTTTTTCAGTCTTCTCTATGTGTTTTTTGAGATGAGGATTTCAGACAATTGATGCATACACCAGGGTTGGTCTGATGAATGATGTTATCTTCCTCAGCATATCTTCCTTCATATATGTGATTGCCACTTTCATATTAGCAAGCAATGTATACATATTTCGTACCTTCTCACTGATGTGATCATCTGGAAATAGTCTATTATTGATAATTACTCCTAGGTCCTTCTCCTTTTCTGATATATGTAGGGTTGATCTTCCTAACTTGTAATCCTAATCTGGTCTTTTCTCACTTTCACCAAATTTAATTACATGACACTTATCCACATTAAATTCCATTTGCCATTTATTGCTCCATTCATGAAGCACGTTCAGTTCCTCTTGCAGCTCTTTGCAAGAATCCATGTTAGTAATTTTCCTTTGAATTTTTGCATCATCTGCAAACATATTTAGGTAGCTTCCATTTCCAATGTTACTGTCTGTGTCATTTATGTATACTAAAAACATCATTGGTGCCAGCACTGAGCTCTGTGGCACTCCGCTGGTCACTTCCCTCCATGATGAGTAATTTCCCCTTAATATTGTTCTTATTTCCATTTTCCTGAGAAAAATCCTACATCCAACAATACAGATTGCCTTGGATACCTCCCTGATGGTACAGTTTCCATAAAAGTCTTTGGTGTAGTACCCTGTCAAATGCTTTCTTAAAATCTAAATATATCCTGTCCATCCATCCCTCTCTTTTCTGTAAAGTTTTTGTAACTCTATCATAATAGCTTAAAAAATTAGTAACACATGATTTTCCCTTCCTAAAACCGAACTGCCTCTCTGTTATTATACCGTGTTCTTCTAGATGTTTTACCCAAACTTCCCTTATAAACTATTCTAGTATCTTACAACACTGGTCAGTGATACTGGTCGGTAGTCAAGTGGTTCCTGTCTATTCCCTTTCATGAACAGGGGAACAATGTTTGCTTTCTTCCAAATATCAGGTAGTTTACCTTGACCTAAGGATTCCTTAAATATTAAGTTCTTCTGCATATTCATGTAACACCCAACCTGAAATTCCGTCAGGACCATTTGCTTTTCCTTTGTTCAGTTTACGTAACTCCTGTACTTCTTTTTCTGATATTTACATATCTGGTAATACATGTGGGCATGCATATTCTGTATTATCTCTCAAAATTTTTTTCTTTTGTAAAAACTGACTGAAAGATTTTATTTAGTACTTCACAAATATTTTATTCTTGTGTATTGATGATCCCCTCATCCGTAATGGACTGTATTTTAGCTTTAACTTTGG
Organism: Coenobita brevimanus; assembly: GCF_032717465.1. Lineage (NCBI taxonomy): Eukaryota > Metazoa > Arthropoda > Malacostraca > Decapoda > Coenobitidae > Coenobita > Coenobita brevimanus. Next base: position 16,619,137 of record NC_137015.1, on the reverse strand, counting down.
TTTTACTTCGCATGTAGCTGTAAAAAAGCTTAGGTTGATCACTATTTTTATTTACAATGTCCTCCTCAAACTGCCTCTGAGCCTCCCCCCTTAGCTTCGTAAAATCATTTCTTGCCTGTTTATAATTGTTATATCCCCTCACACTATTGTGTCTTCTGTATCTATTCCACAGCAAGTCTCTTTTTTCTTTTGTTTTTTTACGCTCTGTATTAAACCATTTCTTTATTTACATTTCTGTTGCTTTTGTGCTGTGGGATGTAATTTTGGACTCCTGTTTCATAAAGATCACAGAATATTCTATTTAAATCGTGTCCTCTAAAATCCTTTTCCCAGTCTGTTTCTAAGAAGTACTTCTTCAGGTCATGATAATTGCCCTTTTAGTAATTTAGACTCTTTTTGTAACTCACATTGTTGGTAAAGTCATATGGAACCCAGAAGGCACAGTTTAATACTACATGGTCGCTTTTGCCGAATGCGGGGTGATATATTATACTGTCAATTTCATTTTCTTGCCTGGTAGATATTATATTGTCAATTTCATTTTCCTGCCTGGTAATTATTAGCTCTAGTACGAATGGATCATCAAGTCCTCTTTTTCTGGTGTTTTCCCTTGCATGTAGTGTTAGGAAGAACTCCTGCGCAAGATCCCAACTGCTTTCATGGCTTTTTACATCTAGAGTAATCCAATTCATATTTGAATTGAAGTTTCCAGTTAGTACAATTCGTTCAGATTTCTCTTCCATTCTATGTAATAATGTTCTTAAACTCTGAATTGTATTTTCTGCCAGGTCTTCATATTCGCCTCTTTCCCAGGTGTTTGTTTTAGGTGGCATGTATATATTTGCCACAATTAAGTTTCCTTCATATGTGTTTTTCTTTGTTAAGATTATAGTTCCAACTCCCTTATTTAAAATGTCAGTCTCTTCTCCATATATTGCATTTCTCTAATTTTAGGGTATCGTTTGATATATTTGGGGTTAATTTTGTTTCAGTGAGGAACATAATGTGTGGTTCCTTTTCTTTGATATAGTTTTCTATCTCTAATGATTTAGACACAATTCCATCTACATTTGAGTACGTCACCCTGACCATCTTATTTACATACTTACCATGACTTAAGGCTACTGCCTTCCTCCTTTCTCTTTCGTGTGGGTTATGTACCACTTTCTTACCTGCAGTCCAATTTCTTTGTAAAAAAATGTGTGTGTGTGTGTGTGTGTGTGTGTGTGTGTGTGTGTGTGTGTGTGTGTGTGTGTGTGTGTGTGTGTGTGTGTGTGTGTGTGTGTTTGTGTGTGTGTGTGTGCACAGTTGCACGAAACTCCACGGAAATGTCCTGCTGTGTACTTTCTTCCATCCATCCTGCCAAGTTTCATCAAAATCTTTTTCCTGGTTTTGGCTGCACTACACACACACACACACACACACACACACACACACACACACACACACACACACACGATTATAGTATATTATTCTCAAATAACTAAAATCGTCTGGGGATAGCTAGAACAAAATGATAGAGCTGTCTCCGAGCAACAAACCCAAACCTAGGTTAGTCCATCAGATAAGAACGAGTATCAGTCACTTTTACATTGGTGCATGAAAGTTGTTAAGTTGTTAGTTATTATCACTGTAGGGGGTCTTAATTATTAGCTAACATAAAGCGGAATAACAACTCACCATTATATACAGTATATATGTGGAAATCGAGTTTTGATCAGTAGCCTACTCAGTATAAATATTCCAAGGTCTGATAAATATGCTGAGTACTTAGCTGTGGTGTTGATGGTCTTAAGTGGCAGAATGATGACTGAAGCCGATTGCTGGAGAAGGTATGACACACGTTGTTTACTGTCTGGTGCCAGGGAGAGAACTCAATAGCCTCCAGTACTTGGCGCGCGAAGTAAACATCATAAATGAATGTGTAACTAAATATGTTGTTTTCTCCATGACCATATTTATCTTTTGTGATAAATAATATCTTACCAAAATATATCACAAAAATTTATTTATAAAGAAATATCCTGTCGTGGGCGGGAAATTCAAACCTGAAATCCACGACATACTTCCCCGCCCAAATATGTACAATATTTACAACTGTCCTGTCCCAATCAGGGTATGCCATAGTTAGGAGGAACCAAGAGCGGTCCGACGTGATGTCCTCAAAGGGGCATCCCATCAGTTATTTTTACGGGTTTTTGGGTTTGGCTGTCATCTTCTTTCATTTCTAAATCAATTTCTAGCGGATACAGCTTAACCGCCGGTCTGGTGGTCAAACCGGCGCTCATCCTTAGCTGCACTACCCTACATTCTTCATCAGGACCACGTAACAATTTGGTGGCCCGACCTAGTCGCCAGAGAAGTCAAGACCCATCGTCGTATATCAGCACGACGTCCCCAACTTGAGGCGCTGTCTTCTCTTTCTTGGATGTCAATTGCCGATGTTGCTCCCTGAGCAATACTAAGTAGTCAGTGGTCCATCTCCTCCACAGATCTCGTGAGATCTTTGTCACGTATAGTAGACGTCGGTTTATTCCCGAATTAGTCTTCCAGGTGATGTCCATGAGATCATCATCCCTGACTTCCTGTTTTGGGAACTGTCTAAAATGCCTCCCAGTAATAAGTTGTGATGGAGTAATAGGGAGTGGATCATCAAGGTCACCATATATATATCCAAGTGGACGGTCATTGACTGTGGCCTTGAGTTCCAATAATATCGTATCCAACTCTTCACGGGTTACTAAAGCTTGACCCAATACCTTTCTCAGGCCAGTCCTTAGGATGCCTATCACTCTTCCCCAGATGGCACTGAACCATGGCGCCCTGGCCGGTATAAACCGCCACTCAGTTTACTATTACCAATTCATTCTGTAACCGCGGATCGTTTTCTAACTCCCTCAATACACTGGCTCCAAGTATAAATGTAGTGGCATTATCGGTAATTATGAGTTCAGGGAAGCCTCTCCTGCTACAGAACCGATGAAAGGCATAGATGAAGGACTCACAGGAGAGGTTCGACACCGTCTCAATATGTATTGCCCTAGTAACTGCACAGGTAAACAAGGCTACAAATAATTTTCCTACGGTACCCTTTTCTTTAAAGAGTAGAGCACCTGCGTAGTCTACGCCTGTTATTTGAAATGGATTCGCTTCCTGAACCCTAAAGTACGGTAACGACGGAGCCTGTACGGCACTATATGGGCACCTTGTAACCTTTTACAAGTTATACATTTTCTTAAAACCTTCTTTACAGCTTGTCTGATCCTAGGAATCCAAACTCTTTGTCTTATGTAACTTACAACATAACTTACTCCACTATGGCGACACACCTTGTGGCAGTACTCAGAAAGGAGAGCCGCTGACCTATGTTTACTAGGTATTAGGATAGGGTACTTCGCTTCATCCTTTAAGTCCGACAACTGTAACCTACCTTTACAAAGCAATAGCCTACCTTCCATATAGAGGTCTAACTGCTTCACAACATTACTTGGTGTGCCCTTTCCAGTGGACAAATAACGGTGATCCTCAGGGCACTCTTCCATTTAAGCTAACTTAATCATTACTGATTCTGCTGTCCTTAATTCCGGCACAGTCAAATAAGCCGGCATTGCCTCATGTGTTCTTTGTCTCCTATCTTTCAGTGTCTTGATAAATCTCAATACCCATGCCATCATATGCCTTGTCTTCACATAAGAACCATATCGATCCCGATTCAATATGGCAGGAAGGGTTACCGATACTGGCAATGACAGGGTCCCTTCAAGGAGACAACCGCGGTGGCGTCCCCAGCTTCCTCAAATGGACCATTTTCCAGCCACATATTTTGGTGAGGTAGGCATGTGGGCCGTCCCCATTACAAAGAGGAAACTATTAAGGATACATGTGACGTCCCTCTGGAAACCATATCACTGGCATTGTCCTTTGTAGACGCATAACGAAATTTTAGCATCAGGGACTAATGCCTTTATTTCATCAGTTCTTTTCTGAACATATACAGGCAACAGTTTTTTTTACCAGACACCAGTATAGGGTTATCTGGTTATCCGTCCAGAGGTATACAGTATGTTCTTTATTCTTAACTCGTCTGCATAGGCCTCATAAATATACTTGGCGAGACGAGCTGCTAGCATGACAGCATTCAGTTCTAATTTCGGTATAGTGAGAGGTTTAATGGGTGCTACTTTGGCTTCGCCATAGCTAATCTACTACTTCCCTCACTAACTAAGTAGACTACCACACCATAAACAGTGGTGCTTGCGTCACTAAACAGATGCAGCATGACATTTTTACTATCAGTGACTTGGTGGGGAAATACATTAGTGGTACTGTTAATCATATCCTCATATATCCCCTGCCATTCAGCCTCCATATCTGCCGGTATGGGAACATTCCACCCACATTCAATACGCCATAGATCTTGTACAAATTTTCATGCATGCTTGGTCACCAGCAGTAATACTCCCAGAGTGTCAATTACACCTGCAGTTATGCTCAACACCCCACGTTCTGTCACTAGTGTGGGTCTACTTTCGTGTCCCATCACCTGCAACTTGTCCTTGGCAGTTAGCCAATTAGTGCCAGGTACCTTCACCTTGTCCTGAACTTCAGAAGCCAATCCCTTTAGGTGGAGTATCTTCTGCAGTTTCACACTGTTTGTTACCCACTCTCTTAAGGACTAATTGGCACTTGAAAATCCTCTCAGGGCATCCCAACACAGTTGTTGTAAAGCATCCTCATCTTCAGTTCCTTGCAAATTGTCAACATACAACCCTCTCCTTAATTTATCAATCAAGGCCTTATCCTCCTGAAACACTGATAAATGTGTTTGTATGGTGGCATTCAAGAGGAACTGGGAACAAGTGGCTCCGAACACCACTGCCTTCAACCTTTATATCAAGTAAGGGCAATTTAGATTCAAAGGGTCAACAGCCCAAAGAAATCTAGTGGCATCCCTATCTCTTTCATATAACCCCACCATAAGAAATGCCTTTTCGATGTCACTCACCCAGGCAAAATGATGACACCGAAAGCACAACAATATCTGTGTCAGGTCATTGACCAAAGATGGGCCTGCGTGTAAGCAGTCATTCAGACTATATGCCCTCTCATGCTCTCTAGCTGAACAATCAAACTCTACTCTAACTGGTGTTGTTAAGCTATCTTTAATGACACCATGATGAGCTAGATAGTGTACAGGATGGCCTACCAGACTCTTGTCCTCCACCTTTTCTATGAATGCTTTTTCTAGTTGATCCTGAATGACCTTACTGTACTGTTTGCAATAGTTGGGATCCCTTATGAATTTACTCTCCAAACCTCTTAGTCTGCCCAAGGCTAACTTAAAATTATCAGGTAACGTATCAACGTTTTCTTTCCACGGTAGTTCCACAACATATTGTCCCTGTTGCTTGGAATATTGCACCGTTTCATAGAAGTTACCTAATACCTTCTCTCCCTCCTTATCAGTCTCATTGGGACTAATACCTATGTGATCTAAGTCCCATAGAGCTGTCAAATTCTTGATTTCTGGAGTAGTATTCCTGCCATCAATATTTGCTAACTCCATTATCGGATCTACTGCCAGTTTCAGAACAGTTACCAGCTCTACATGAGTACCTTCTTCTTCTGACCGCTAAAGTGCCACTCAGTGTATAACCATAAATTGTGGGTAACAAAATTATGCCTCCTTCCCTTACATAGCCAGCATGTACAAAGTGAAAATAAAAGTCCGCCCCAGTCAGCGGTTTGACCATATTCCCACTAGTGACACTTGGATCTGCTAACTTGTAGCTCCGAGCCTTCAGATCCCGCACATTATGTTGCAGTCCCTTCCCTGATTCATAGTTAGGTAGTTCGTCTACAACCACCGACCTCAACTTGTGCACTTTTCCACGACGGCGGTAAAACAACTCTACTACCTCATACTCATCACTACCCATAGCGCCACTAAATCCTTGCAGTTGTAAAAGTTCCTTTCTCATCTTGTTTACCTTTTAGTTCACTAAACTTGATCTTAGAACAAAGGTACATTTTGAGCATTGGTCTAATAAAGCCCTAACCTTGTTCTGCTGACCTGTTTGAGTAACCAGTGGAAACTGAATCGTTGGCAAGAACACTGCATTATAACTCGAAGCCACAGCCATTATCATTGTTGGTTCTTGGGTTACTGTTTGTTCATGGGGTTCAGAACGAGAAGTCTGACACAAATAGTTGTAGTGTTTCTGCTGGCAATGGCGGCATGGCCTTACTTTGGAATTTGTACAACCCTGACTACCATGATCTGCCGACAAACACTCAACACATAGCTTCAGTTGCTCTGCTCTCTTTAATTTTGCCTTCTTTGTTTCATACTTTGCACATTCATCCTAGAAATGTCCTGGTTTAAAACACAATTTACATCCAAAGCTCTGAGTAGGTTCAGCGTGTTTTACTTATTTCACTGCATATGCTGCCGTAGCGGTTGCACCAAATACTCCAAGGGATTCTGTCTACTTTCAATATTACACAATTCCATCTTTAGCACACGAACGTAATCATCCACATCCAACCACTTCTCTTTAAGTTCACGTTTGATCACTTCCGAAAGTGTACTAGGGGGTTTATTTTGTAACAAAACAGCACAAGTTTCACTCACAGTCACTCCCATTGCACGTAGTGATTCTAACGCACATTCACAGGATGCAGAAAAGTCTTTTAGTTCATTCACTTTGTGAGCTGGACGAGGTAAATTACATAATTTTTCAATATGAGCATCCTTAATGCGATCTTCTTGACCGTAGGTATTCTTTAAAACTGTGACTGCTGATTCATAACTAGCTGCTACCAAGCTGAATCCACTAATAATTCGGACCGCTTCACCACTTAATTGTCTCTTAAGATATGTAAATTTCTGGATATCTGTCAGATCTGTTCGGGAGTGCACACTACAGTCAAATAGCTCCCAAAAACCCAGCCACTGAATCGGATCACCATCATATATTGGCAGTTTCAGAGAAGGCAATTTATTTCCCGTTGTTTTCCAACTCTCTGCTTTCTCTTGCACTACCGAGTCCTTGGCGGTTAAATCAAGAGCACTTTCTAATTCGATCAAGTGTCTGTTGACCTTATTAACATACTCCATGTCACTGACCACTTCTTCTCGGTCTTCATCAGGATATAATTCATATAATTCATGACTGTAAGACTCGATCTCAGTGAGGATCTTCTCAACTTTCATATCTTTGATGTCATGAGCGGTTGCCGCATGTTCTTTAAATTCTGTCAAGTTAGTGGTCAGTTTAGTGATAGCTCCCTTTTTGCCTGCTCTAAGCTTCCTTAAAGATTTTATTTCATTCATTTTTAACGATAGGCCAATTAAGTGATAGGTGACAGCAAATGCAGAATTTTAAGTTAAATGTAATCTTTCCTGGGCAAAGTCCAAATAAAATAAAATGAGATAAAAGTAGGTCGAAATTCTAAAATAAAATTTTGGCAACTTTTGTCAAGCTCCCGTGAGGGTAGTATGTTAGGCAGTCCTGGAGATCAAACCCTAAACCCCCTCACGAGCAGCTTGTTGCCCAAGAGAGCAACGTGCTCTATTCAAAAGACCATCCAACACCCTACTTATTCATCTCCATGAACATTAACCGAGCCTTTGCGAAGGGAAAATTTCTCTTCAGACGCAGGTTAATTCCGGGCCCAGTTATACACTTCATAGGTAATGCCTGGGGGGTTTGTCCTTTTGTTGAGGTTGATAATGAAACAGTGGCCCCCTGTCTTATCCTCGATTTCCTTAGCCAAGGCTTCTAAATCGAGGGCCAACTGATTCAAGGCCGTATCTCGGGACAAGTAGTTCCCTCCGACGATCAGGATAATTAAGTCTGCTCTATATGTTTTGAGGTCCTGATACTCTTTACTATTTCATAATCTGCTGGCTTTGGGACCAGGCAGGCCAAAATTGCGGACATAAGGCTGGAGCATCATCTGGATACTGCACCGGACGATCTAACAGGTATTTCTGGACATATGAATGCCCCTAAAAGGCTACTTTTTTTTTTTAAAGGGGATGGATAATCCACTAAGGAGGGTTCAAACCCTGCCCCGACACCCCCCCCCCAACCACACGCAGCCTCTCTGGGTGCCCCACACAACATATGGTTGATCGCCGACACAGCAACAAACAATGTTCTGCTCTCACATTCCGCAATAGCCCCCTATTAATTATCACTAGACATAATCCTGGTCACGGCACCAACTTATGTTAGTTATTATCATTGTAGGGGGTCTTAATTATTAACTAACATAAAGTGGAAGAACAACTCACCATTATATAGAGTATGTGGAAATGGCGTCACTCAGTGTAAATATTACAAGGCCTAAGAAATATGCCGAGTACTTAGCTGTGGTGTTGATGGTATTAAGTGGCAGAATGATGACTGAAGCCGATTACTGGAGAAGGTTTGAAACACGTGTGTTTCCCGCCTGATGGCAGGGAGAGAACTGAACAGCCTCGAGCCCTTCATGCGCGAAATAAATTGAATTAAACATCATAAATGAATGTATAACTATGTTGTTTTCTCCATGATCATATTTTCTCCAGGGATAAATAATATCTTCTATCTATCTATAACCCGACGCCCCAATCCCGCAAAGGGTGGCCACAAACAAAACGCCTCCAAGTCACTCTGTCATCCACCATTTGACTACCCTCCCCCCAACTCACTCTCCCCTCCCTCATATACCTCTCAACTCCCTCCCTCCACCTCACCTACATACACCTTCTTAGTCAGTCTTTCATTCTCCATTCTCTCCACATGTCCAAACCACCTCAGTGTATTTCTCCTAATCTTCTGAACCACATCCACATCCACCTCACAACGTTCCTTCACTTCTTCATTCGTCAACCTGTCCCTCCATGTCACTGCACAGGCTTCTCTCAAGTAACTCATTTCCACTGCTCTCACTCTTGTTGCCCTCTTGCAAGGTCCACGCCTCATTTCCATATGTCAGGGTAGGGATCACAATACTATCATGCAGTGACTTCTTAACATCCATACTCACCTCCCTACTTCTCATCACGCTTTCAATGAACCAACAACCTTCCTTCCCTGCTGTACCCTTCCAAGCACTTCATCTTCCAAAGTTCCTTCCTAACTCATCACACTACCCAAGTACTTGATTTTTTTTTTTTTTTAAATGCGAGGAAGAAGGAACCGAAGGCCATGAGCCTGCAATAATATTTCCCTCCAAGAGAAAAACAAAGTACAATAGAGAGCCAAATTCAAGATCCGATCATTTCGAGATGCCTGGACACACTACGTTTGAAAGACTGGAGATCATGGGAAGCAGGAAATACAGACAGAGGGAGACAGTTGCTGAGTTGACGTGTTGCATAAATGAAGGACTGGGAGTAACGGTTAACTCTTGCATTAGAGAGTTGGACAGAAAAGAGATGAGAGTTTGCTGCTACATGGGTGCTACGCGCCCGTCGTAGAGGTGGAGGAATGCAAGCAGACAGTTCAGAGAAGCAGTGACCATTGAAGTAGCGATAGAAAAGAGATAAAGATGCAACAGTGCGGTGAAGAGACAGAGGTTGAAGGGAGTCAGTAAAAGGAGGAGAGTTAATGAGACAAAAGGCCTTTGACTCCACCGTATTGAGAAGAGCTGTAAGTGGGGAACCTTCCCACACATGAGAGTTGTACTCCACACAGGGGTGGATAAAACCCATGAATAGGGTCAAGAATTGTGCTGGGGTAAAGAAGGAATGGAGTCGGCTTAGCACACCAAATCTCTTGGAAGCAGATTTTACAAGAGATGTAATATGATCTTTCCAAGATAAGTCCCGAGTAAATGAAACCCCAAGTATGTTAAACGATGATGCAGGATTAAGGTGAATATTACTGAACATAACTGGGTATACCTGTGGAAGATTTTGTCAGACTGATGGGTGTAAGAACTGAGTCTTAGATGCTTTAAAATCAACCAGATTATTTTTACCTCAGTCAGAGATATGAGCCAAGACAGACATTAGGTGTGCCATAGCCTCATCCTTTGTTTGTTGAATTAACTGCTGAGATGGGCATTGCGGGAACTGAATGGAGAGGTGAAGGGTGGAGACATCAGCATATGAGTGGATAGGGTTAGATGTACAGCTTAGAAGGTCATTGATGAATAAAAGGAAGAGAGTTGGTGATAGGACAGAGCCCTGAGGAACACCACTGTTGATAGATCTAGGAGACGAACGTTGGCCATCTACAACAGCGACTATTGAACGACCAGAAAGGAAGCTAGAGATGAAGGGACAGATAGAAAGATAGAAACCATAAAAGGGCAGTTTCGAAATTAAAGATTTATGCCAGACTCGATCGGAAGCCTTTAAGATGTCAAGTGCAATGGCAAAGCTTTCGCCAAAGTCCCGAATGGAGGACGACCAGGAGTCTGAAAGGTAGGTGAGAACATCGCAAGTGAAGCATCCCTGACGGAACCCGTACTGACGATTAGAAGGAAGGTTGTGACAGGAAAAATGCCTTAAAATATTTCTATTAAGAATTGATTCTCAAAATTTTGAAATAAAGGATATTAAAGCAATTGGACGATAGTTAGAGAGTTGGGAATGGTCATCCTTCTTTGGAACTGGCTGAATGAGAGCAAACTTCCAGCAATAACGAAAGGTACAAGTTGACAGACAAAGGCAAAATAGTTTACCTAGGCAGGGTGTAAGCACAGAAACACAGTTCTTGCGAACAACAGGAGGGACTCCATCAGGCCTATATGCCTTGTTAGTATTGAGGCCAGTGATGGCAGAAAATACATCAGCTGACAAAATTTTAATGTCAGCCATGAGGAAGTCAGAGGGGGGGAAGTGATGGAGGAACAGCACCGGAATCGTCTAAGGTGGAATTGGAGGAGAAAGCCTGAGTGAAGAGATCTGCATTATCAGTAGAAGAAAGAGCTACAGAACCATCAAAGTAGACAAGAGGAGGGAAGGATGATGAGGTAAAGTTGTTACAAAGGTTTTTGGCAAGGTGCCAGAAGGAACAGGAAAAATTCAAGTTGGAGAGTTGAGAGCATTTAGTATAGATGAAATTATTTTTAGCAGAGCAAAGAACAGACTTGGCACGATTCTGGGTAGAAATGTAAAGATGATGTGATTCAGGGGTGGGCTGGCTCCAGTACCTTTTGCAGGCCTTCTCCTTGTTGCGGAGAGCATTAAAACAATCGTGATTAACCCGCCGCATCCTTTTGACATGAATGAACGTCCACACGTTTTGTCACTGCCAGTCCCATTGACGTACATAAACGCGAATCAATTGCAAGGTCCCTAATTTGCACAATTTTCAATTTTTGTGAGTGATTTTTGGTTCGTATACATGGGACACCTTCCTCTACAAGATTCCAGGCAGGTACAATGCCTTACCCAGCATGACCTTCCCTCCCCACATGCCATTGTCTTGGCAATTCACCTGTTACAAGTGGCCTGGCCAGTAAAGACATGTCCTGCCACGGTACGAAATTCGTGGCCAGAGTGATTCCTCAATCGATGACAATGTGGAGGACAAACTTTACATAGCATTAGAGGAAGAAACAGTCAGAAATGATGATCAGGTAATGTCACCAAAAAGGGTCAGGTATGTTGATGTGTTTCGTGAGTGAAACAATGCTTATATTGCTTACATTACTGTGTGAAAACCAATATACTCTCATACTACATATAAATTCGTACCAAATAAATAAATAAATACCGTTTATGAGTGGTGTGGAATGGTTACCCTCCCATAGAACTCGTTTTCTTTGGAGCCAGCCTGAAAACACAGTTAGGTGAGGAGGTACTGCTACTTGTATCGAGTATTTTAAACCTCAGATGAGCGATTCCTCTATGGTTTTTTGGTGTTTCTCACCAAAAGCATAGGTTTGAGCCAAAAAATTTTTTTTCCCAAAATGGTCGAGACTGGGGGGAGTCAGTGGTGGAAAAGTGGTTGGGACAGGGCGGGTTAAACTAAGGCTTTCTTGCATTAGACAAAGGATACGAGAGAAGGAATGTATGCTTCCATGCCCGAAAGAATAACCTCCTTAATGCATAAGGCACAATCAGATGGCTCCCGGTCATGGAAGCAATAATTATTCCAGGGAAAATCAAAGAAGCACTGCCTGAGGGCCTCCCAATCCGCAGCTCAAAAGTGCCACAGACGTTTCTTTGGAGGGTCCACAGGCTGTACCGGAGTGATAGGATAGGTGTAGGTGATAAGGTTGTGATCGGAAGAGCCCAACAGAGAGAAAAGATTAACAGAGTAAGCAGAAGGATTAGTTGTAAGAAAGAGGTCATGTATGTTGGAGCTCTCTCCAAGGCAGTCTGGGATATGGGTAGGGTGCTGTACAGGCTGCTCTAGGTCATTAAGGATAGAAAAGATGTAGGCTTGTTCACCAGGTGGATCAGTGAAAGGAGAGGAGAGCCAAAGGAGGAGGTGAACTTTGAAATCTCTTAAAATGGAGATTTCATTGAAAGGAGAAATGGATAGAATGTGTTCCATCGCAGAAGTAATGTAGTCAAAAAATTTTTGATAGTAAAGTTAGGGGATAAGTAAACAGCACAGATATATTTAGTCAGAGAATGACAGGAAAGCCAAAGCCAGAGTGTAGAGAAGTCAGAAGAATCGAGTTCTGGAACATGAGAGCAAGATAAGTCGTTGCGTGTATATACACAATATCCACCTTTGGCTTTGAAATGAGTATACTCGTAGAGAAAGTAGGAGGATACAGAAAAAGGTTTGCTGTCAGTTGCCTCAGACAGCTGAGTCTCAGTTAGAAAGAGAAGGTGAGGTTTAGAGGAGGAGAGGTGGTGCTCAACAGAGCAAAAGTTAGAGGAAAGGCCGCGAATGTTGCAGAAATGAAGAAGAAGTGAGTCAGACAGTGGTTCCAAGCAGCTCAAGTCGTCATCAGGAGATGGGCAGATGGTGGGGGCATTTATGGTCCCCCCCCTGGGGACTCCGAGGCTGAGTGTTAAGTACGAAGTAGTGATGATTTTTTTTGAATTTTGGAAAAGGAAGTGTAGTGTGTACTGTGCATGTAGGTTGGTGTAGATAGTTAGAGTAATTTGTATTGGAGAGCATGGTTGCCTACTCTCGGTGTGCACTCACATTCTCCATATCCTCACCATCCAACCTCACTGTACATTCTGTGACTTCATTCCTCTCAAACATCATAACTTCACTCTTGTTGACATTAACTTTCAGATTCCTCTTCCTACACACTGTCCCAAATTCATTCACCAAACCTTGCAACTCCCATTCATCTTCACTCAATAATATTGTATCATCAGCAAACAGAAACACTGGAATCTTCCAAATCTGACCCTCATTCATTAGAGCCACCCCCACATCCACTGCCCTTCCTTGCACCTCCTTTACAACCCCATCCATGTATATATTAAACAGCCATGGAGACATCACACAACCCTGTTTTCGTCCCACACTGAGATCAAAGAACTCACTCAGCTCACCATCCACTCGCACCGTAGTCCTAGCTCCTTCGTAGATACTCTTCACAGCACTCAACAATTTCCCCTCCACTCCATATATTCTTAATACCTTCCACATACCTTGCCCATCTATTCTGTCATAAGCTTTCTCCAAGTCCATAAAGGCAGCATACACTTTCTTTCCCTTCTCTAGATACTTCTCCACTTAACATCTTAGAACAAATATCTGATCTACATACCCGTTTCCCTTCCTAAATCCCCCTTGTTCTTCTCCAGCTAGCGCCTCTGTCATATGCCTAACCCTATCAATGAGTATTCTACCATATATTTTTCCAGTCACGCTAAGAAGGCAAATACCCCTATGGTTACCACATACTTCTCTCTCCCCTTTTCCTTTGTATAAAGGAACAATTTTACCTGATTTCCAGTCCTCTGGAACCCTTTCCTCTTCCCAAGCTAATCTACACAACTTCCATATGCACTCCACAACAATCTCACCCCCATACCTCAGCATTTCACCACACATTCCATCAATTCCTGGGGCCTTTCCCATCTTGATCTTCAGTGCTTCCATTACTTCTGCCCTACTGATCTCTTCCTCCATCCTCTCATCTCTTCTTCTCCCAGCCATTCCCCAACCACTAATACTCACACTGCTCTCACTCTCTTCATTCAATAAATCCTCAAAGTGCTCCTTCCATCTCCTCAGTTTCACTCTCTTCTCCACCAACAATTTATTATTCCTATCTTTCACTCCCCTACTATTTCCTCTTTTACACTGCCTTACTTTCTTTACCTCCTTCCAAAACAATTTCTTACTCTCCCCCCATTTCATACTCAGATTCCTCCCAAACTCATCATCCCATATATATCACAAGAACTTATTAATAAAGACATGTGCTGTCTTGGGTGGGCAGTTCAAACCCGAAATCCACGACACAGGTCAATACTTCTTATGGACCTTAACCCCTACACCGCGGGCATGTTTACCGATGTTTTGCGTGTGCCGCGGGGTAATTCGGGCTCCGACAAACTCTCAAAAAATATTTGCCAAAAATCAGTTATTAGTCCTAGAATATTAAAATTAAATATGCTTATGGCACATACCTTCAGCTTTCTCCTGGAATGTTTGTTGAGCCTTCGTCGGTTACCGTAGGACTTGTGGAGACCTCTGAAGTTGGGTAACGAAGTCTCCACTTTACACTTCCCGACAACCCGTAATATGATTACCATAGCCAAATATTAACACTATAAACACTACTCTATGATTTTCAAGTAGTTTGGGATCCATACTCCAAAAAAAAAACCACTGTGAAAGCAATGAAAATTATGAGTGTGTCTGACCGCCGCACTTGCGCTAGTTCACTCTTGGTACTCTGTCATTTATTATTCATAAAACCCCTCACACTTTATATTTCTATTACTATATAACACTTATATATATCTACAGTCTTTATCCATAAGTTTCCTTCAGTAGTATTAGTTTATTGTCACTGTAGGGATTCAATTTCTTTCAGCAAAATACGTAGCATTCACTTTCTCGTCCTGTATACTGGCATTGACTTTCATCTTCACTCTCATAACTCATAGTATTCAGACATGCTATAGTGAAACTTTCACTTTCATTACTCCTAGGGTATATACTCGTATTCTTATAATACTACTCATTTACATTTCTTTTTACGTTCTCTATTTTATTTACGTTATATACATTTCTATTTTATTTACACTGTGTTATGCACTGTCACTTGAAGTAACTTATAAAACTATTTTCCATTGTTCACGTATATTTACATTCATTACTTTCACTTGCTGTTTACACATTATTTACACATTATTTACAATTCCACTTGCACTGTTTTACTCAATAGAAAGATCGTAGTCACTCTTTTATCAATTGTCAGCCCTTTACCTCTTTCCACACGAGGTTTAGTAGGGGGTAAAGATCACAGGGCCCTTTGGATGGGGGTGAAAAAAGGCCCTGAAGTCAGCAAGAGGATGAGCCGTACCTCCTCTTCGGAAGATGAGAGAGAACTGATAAAGGAAGGCCGGCCCAGGTTGAAGCCTACTTGGGGGTTATTCAGTGCTACCAACATAGCTCTTGAAACAGCTATGTATTTCACTGAAATGACTGGCAGGAAATCTAGACAATACATTATAAATTAGACAGTTCGAGGTGAATGTAAATATCACTTAGGCTTCTCACTTCCCTCCTTATATGTATATTTATTACGAAAATAGATTATATGGCATATTTCAAGGGGAAAAAAACAGCGAAAATTAGCGAACGAGTGCATGTGAGGTGTTGTCAGGTGATAATTAGCCATTTCCAGGTGTATGTCACTCTCACTTACCTTATTTCTTTTTTGTATATATTATTTGGTATAAGAATAGGGCATAGGGTTTATTTCAATGGATGAAATCAGTGAAAAATTCCAGGGAAGATTTACTTAGCGTAGCACGGCCGGGCAGGCGAGAGGATAGTGTAATGGAGGGGGGGTAGGGAGGGGAGTCAAGAACGGGGAGAAATGGCTAAATTGTCAACAATGGATGGGAGTACAGATGAGATTAGGAGTGCTGACTAGTGTTGGACATTGGCAGTACTGATAGATGATACAAGCCCCCACTTGGAAGCCCGGGTGAATTCAAAATAACACAGAATCACAAAAGTGACGCCCCGCGGTATGATCCCTTGCTCCCAAGCGTCACAAAAGTGACGCCCCGCGGTTAAGGGGTTAACAAAATCTGACGTAGTGCCAACCTAGCAGTGTCCCATTGTGGCCTGTAGCGCCTCATACACTATAAAACTTGAAGTATTATCAACTGAAATTGATTTCCTAGCCCCAGGTTTCAATACAATAATTATCTTTCATATGGAATTACTTCCAGAGTTCAACAAGGTGCAATGCTCATTAGAAAATTACATCATTAATTGTAAAAAGTGGCGACTAGCACTTTATAATGACGATCTAATCCAAAACATGACATCTTTTTTCCAGAGTCCACAGATTATGGATTTAAAAGATTTCCTGTGATCATTATGATTTATCTGATGTCTTAAAGATTTTTGAGACACACTGTTTTGCATTAGAATCCCTTTAAGATCCATATATATATATATATATATATATATATATATATATATATATATATATATATATATATATATATATATATGTTATGGGTCCATATTATAATTACAAATCATAATAGATAGATAGATAAATAGGTAGATAGACAGCTCCATGCAGGCCTGGGAAAGGGAAATGATCTCACAAGTTAACTGAGGAAATGTTGACGACAGATAGGAAGTAGCAGAGTCAGGGGATGATGTAGGTAGTGTGTCAGCGAGATACCAGGCGAACAAAGCCTAGTGACATACACACATACTCACACACAGGTTTCTGGAACTTTCCAACCACAGTGTAACACACGTGACACGACCCCTGTTTCACCAGAATTTAGGAAAGAGACCTCAGAAGGAGGCTAGCATTTGAACCGACAGGTAGTGGAGAGAGTGAACAAGAAAGAGGGGCTCAACTAGACTTACTTATTATATTGTCTCTGTAAGACATACCCTGCTCAACTTAGATTTCTCTGAAAATAATAAATTAAGATCCACTCATTGTATTCATCTTTAACTCCTACTACAAGAAATCGAGAGTGACAACTAAACAACAAACCTTCTCTACAAGTAACTACACAGTCTTTTATGACATTATTTGGTGGCAAGCGGAACTACGGACATCGTCTCCGAATCAAAAGCGAATTTCTACAAAAGCAGGTGAGACTCTACAAGATTAGCTTCAGTTCTACAGTGAATTCCAACAAAATACAGCCTACAATGCAAATAGCCTACAAGTCTACAAAACAACTATAATCTTCACGTAACTTCAAGCAGCAGCAAGAAGAATAAAAAACAAAGCAAGTAAAGAAGAGGAAAGACCAAAGCACCAAGCACACAAACCCCCACCACTCTCTCCCGCCTACCTCCATCACTGATGTAGAGGTCAAGACACGCAGCAAAACACCAGAGCTACATTTATAACGCGACTTACTCACCTTTATTCACCCAGGTTACGCATCGCTACTCAGTATTCACCACAGCTACCAGTGTGGGAAGCCGACGTCACCATGTGCTGAGATGACATCACAAGGCGAGTTTGCCACGCCAAACAACGTGTGACTGACACCAGGCACTTCTCACCCACTACTCATTACTCATTATTCACATAGCTCCTACTCATACTCATTTATTTCCACAGTATTGAGTTGGAAATTTGACGTTTATGCTGAGGTTTGCCTGTGACAGCTGTTAACCACCACAAGCACCAGGCCATGGAATTTCCTGAGTACTATCGTCCATCAACACAGCACTAGGTTTATCAAGAGATCTTCAGTCAACCCTGCATTTTTCTTCCGAGATCGACATTTGCATCGACACACCTCTACGATCTGTATCAAGTGGATAAAATTATACTTACTCATTTCTTCTCAGTGCTAAAATTAGCTATATTCAACTTCTTTACTTATTTCTATATATACACTTATACACTCGCTATCTATCATTTATTACAACTCATTTACTCATCTTTTTAGTTAGGACATAAATAAACAAAAGGCGTATTTCATAACACCATATCTTAATGACAGGAATATTTTCGCCACCACTCACGTTAATACCAGATGACACACAATTAGCCACAACAACAGACTCACAATTAGGAGAGCACCAAGGCAACACACCAGATGACACACAATTAGCCACAACAACAGATTCACAATTAGGAGAGCACCAAGGCAACACACCCCTTGTACATCACTACAAATTAAAGACCAAGAAACAAATACGTCAGTTCCAGATGATGAGTGGGAAACCCCCTCTGACTTAGCAAGTGAGGACTTTGTTGCTGACTTGCACACGTATGCCAATACACTTAACAGGGTTCACCGTTCCGGCCGAATATATTCCACCATTCCCTCACACAACGATAAACAAGTCTAAGTTAAATTAACAGAGCAAACAGTGAAAATGAATCACGAAACAAATACCGCGGATCTAACAACCCCACCTCATGTGTACGTGTACCATGAAGATAAAACTGCCCCAAAATTCTCTGGCACAGAAAAAGATCGCATTGATGTAATTTCATTAGTCAGTCAGTGCAAACAAATGTTCGTCAAGCGCCACATACTAGATGAACAAGAGAAAATTGTCATTTTTTTCATCTTGCATAAGCCAGGAAAGATGTCCAGCAAGCAATTTATTGAGATCAGACAAGCTCCATGTGAAAAATATTTAATAGTTCTAGTAAACAAATCGGGGCCCTCTTTCTGGGCACCAAAATGTGAAAAATATTTAATGTATACAAGTCGGTGTCTCTGCCGGGGCACCGCTATGTAAGAAATTTCTGGTATTTACTAATAAACAACTCGTAGGTCATTACTGTCTATAAAGTTGTTCTTAAGTAAATCAAACAAGTCTCATAGAGTTAGGCGAAACGTAACTTATCCTTAACTCACCTACAATAACTATTTCTCTTCTATCTCATAGCTAATCCCCCCTTGAATTGGCCAATTCATAAAGGATACTTAGCTAGTGAAGAGGGAGTGATCGATAACCGATGTCGATGAGGATGGTTAGTGTAACTGCTTGAGCAAGCAAGCGTCCTTATGGTGCGTATATACAACCGTCTTAGCTTGAGAGTGACTAGGAAAAGAGTGCAGTGTGCGGCAGGACCCACCTCCCTCACAGAATGGTAGGTTGCCAACTATTAATTATTTACAGTACTAAATACAGTTAAATTACATCATGATATGTACAGGGTAAATCTAACAAATTAATCTTAGTTTTACTTAAACTAAAATTTGATCAAATATTCCCTTTAACTGTGTAAATATCTTAATTCCACATCTGCTAAACAGGAGAATCTTTCCCTACTCGCCACGTCATTCTAACACGCAGACGCAGTTTAGGTCAGAGGAAAATACCACATAATTACATGTATTTACAATGTATAGTTGTCCACGGGGGTTAAAAGCAGTAGCATTTAATTTATCAATAGCAAGAATTATTAAAGAGAACGTAATTCCTGGGTTATTAAAACCGCTTGAACAATTAACAATGGTCTCAATTTTTCCTCTGCCTTTAACCAGGGATAACTATGATGAAAATAGAGAGCACAACTGCTCTGGTGGAAAATATTTCCCACAGTTTTGGGGCCGGCGGAAAATGATACGTTGTATCATGTAATATGATCCTTAGCCAAGAGTTCCCTCCATAGTTCTCGAGAACCCTGTGCTGCAGCCCTACTAGGTCGCGCCTCTTGACTCGTTTGATCTTCACCATCCTCTGGATCCGGAGTGGCTGCTAACTCAAGGGGTACCAGTTTATCAATAGTTTTTATACTGGTATGTCCCCTGCATTTTATTTTTACGAGTCTCAGCACCCCTTCAGAATCTGGGTGTGTGGAGATCACTTTAGCTAATGGCCACTGGGATCTTGGCTGTTCAGTCATCACTAAGACCACATCTCCTATGTTAATAAGCTCCATAAAACCTCTCGCATAGGCTCAAAAGATACTCTTCGTTCCAATGTCTATTCCAAGTATCCAGCACCCTTTTCAGACGTTGATATCCCTCCCGCAGATGTTGTCCTAAATCATTATTTTCTATGTTAGGATCATCAACTTCTTCTTGGATATCCACACAAGGCATCGGATGGAGCTTCCTGCCATATAACATGTGAGCCGGTGTTAAGGCCTCTAGCGAGTCGCTAGTGTCATCTTGATAAGTCAGAGGTCTATTATTAACCCTGGTTTCAATTTCAGTTATTACCGTTCTTAAATCTTCTCTCGTGATCTTAGTTCTATGGAATGTTTTCCTCAGGCAGTTCTTGACAATACCAATCATTCTTTCGGTAAATCCATTTTGCCATGGAGCTCTTGGAGCTGTGAACTGCCAAATACAATTTCGGATTTCCAGCGCCGACTTAACCTTTGGGTCCTTCATTAGGTTTAACAGTAAGGGTGCTGCTCCAACGAAATTAGTTCCGTTGTCGCTTATTAACTTGCCAGGACAAGACCTTCTAGCGGCAAATCTGTGAAAGACATTGAGGAATGTCTCAGAGCTTAGGTCTTCCACTAGTTCTAGATGGACTGCCCTTGTGTAGGCACAAGTAAATAAACAAATGTAAACTTTATGGGGAGTTTCCTCACCCGTAACAGTTATAACCCCTGTGTAGTCCACTCCTGTTATATGGAAGGGCCGACTTATGTTCACCCTATCCTTCGGTAGGGCTGGTGGGCCTTGGGTAGATATAAGGCCTCTGCTCATACCTTCTACAAATGATGCAGTTTTTGAGATATTTTTTAATAACCTGTCTATCCTTAGGAATCCAGTACCTTTCCCGAATTTGGGCTAAGGTCTGCAGTACACCTCCATGGAGAGTGGAATCATGGGCTTCCTTTATAATAAGTTGTACAAAGCATCCACTCTTAGGTAATAAAATGGGATGTTTGGTATGGATGGGCAAGTCAGCCTTTACCAGTCGGCCTCGACATCTTATTAGACCCTTTCCGTCTAAGAACAAGCCTAAATTCTTCATCAGCTTATTCCCTTTTCCAGTGTCTTGGCCTAAAAGTTTATATATTTCCCCGTAAGAATTTCTTTGTACTCTTTTCAGCCAGTATTCTAGGCGATCTAATTTCTGAAACCCCACCTTCTTATTCAAAAATTCAACAACCAATTTAGTAGTATTTAGAAGTTGTCTTATTGACGAGAATCGGCTGATGTCAATTACTTCTGGCTCAGGTACTATAGGATCCAAGTTCACTACACTAATCTCAGCAATACTGTACTGTTTCTGTTCAGACCAATCCTTAGTGAGTAACCATTTAGGACCTTTAAACCACATGTTATCTTTGCTCAGTCTCCTTATGGTCGAACCTCTCGAGAGCAGATCAGCTGGATTTTGTTTGGAGGACACATGCATGAAATTAAATTTGGAAGACAGCTCTTTAATAGTCTTCACTCTATTACAGACGAAAGGAATTTTACTGTCTTCCTTCCCTATCCAGTAAAGACAAATCTCACTGTCAGTCCATATGTAAATATCCTCAAACTGAGTATCAAGAGTAGTGGTTATATACCTGGCCAATTTAGTTCCTACTTCTATGGAAGCCAATTCCATTTGAGGTAGGGTTCTTTCTTTAATTGGCGCAACTCTGGCTTTGGACATTATAATCTTACTATCCTCTCCTGTTGCGCAATAAGCTACTGCTCCATAGGCCCTTTGAGAAGCATCACAAAATATGTGTAAGTGCGACTTCTCATTACTGTTTATTTTCCTGGGAATACATATGCTTGATGTGGTTTCAAACTCCTTTCTAATCTGTTCCCATTGTTCCACATATGTCTCACCTAATTCAGTGTCCCAGTCTAACTTTTCTCGCCAAGCCTACTGTACTAAACATTTGTCCCTAATAACTATAGGACTGACCAACCCTAATGGGTCAAATAGCTTGGGAACCTGACTTAACAAAGACCTCTTGGTGAGAGTGACATCAGAGAACTTAATTGATTTCAAACTTATTACATCAGCTGTTGTATCACAGTTAAGACCTAACACATTTTGAATTTTGGGAATGTCAGAATCTGGATAGTCCTCATGTATTTTATTCCTCGAAAGCGGTGAATTTGTATTCCAGCTCTGTAACGGCAAATTTGCCTTCCCACATTCGGAATTGGCTACTTCATAAGCCTTCAAAGCTTCCGACTCTGTATCAGCAACACCTTGCAAATTATCCACATAAAAAGCCTGCCCTATTTTTGGACATTTGGCATTTTCAAAATGATGCTTTAAAGTGTTGCAAAGTAGGAAAGGACTAGCACAAGAGCCAAAGAGCACCGATCGGAAACAGTAAGTTTTCAATGGACTATCCTCATTTTGAGGATCATGAGGCCAGAGGAATTTTGTAAATTTCCTATCCTCATCTCGCAGTCCTATTCTGAGAAAAGCCTTACTAATGTCTGCTGTGTAAGCGTGAGGTTTCTCTCTAAATCTTAGTAACACATTCCCTAACTTCTCTGTTAGTGTAGTTCCAGAGTACAGGCAAGCGTTCAAGCTAGCTGATCCCTTGGACGCTTTACAACTACAGTTGAATACTATCCTTATGGGAGTAGTTACTGAATCCTTGCTTACAGCATGATGTGGTAAGTAGTGTCCTTCTTTGTGGTTAACAGGGTATTCTACCTCTTCTATAAATTTATTCTTCAATTGATCCTTTATAATATTATCATATAGGATCAGATGTTCTGGTTTATCTCTCAACTTTCTTAGAAGAGAATTTAACTGAGCTTTAGCTGCTGGGTAATTTGTTGCTGACTCTGAATGGTTTAGTTTCCATGGTAATCGTACCCAATACTGTCCATCCTTAAATTCCACGGACTGATTATACAATTCCAAGGTTATTTTATCTTCAGGGATTGGTTCCTCAGAGTGTATTCCTACACTGTCTAGGTCCCATAGTTTGTTTACAGGTTCAATGTTTTCATCCAACAAGTCATTTATCTGAGTAGGTTCTAATTCTGCACCTATTCTAGCTACCATCAATGACTGTGTGGGGGTAACAAAGACTGAGTCTACTAGTTTGGCCTCTCCTTTAACTTGTTTTGGAAAAGGCAACTGACCCATAATAAGGTTACCTCCTGGACTCTTGAACAACTGTACCTTATTCCTTTTGAAAGTCCTATGTAGGAATCTTCCACAATAATCAGAACCAATAATCATTTTTATGGGACCCACAGTATCTGATTCCACATTCTGTTTAGCCAACTTTATCCCTGAACCTTGTAGATGATCAGAGATTTTCTTCAATCCTTTTATGTATATACTTGTCTTCATATTATCAAGCACAGCTGCTGTTATACGGCATTTATATCTGCCTAATTGTATTACAGGTCTAACTAAATCAAAAGACTGAGCCTTCCTAGTTGTTAAGAACCCTGTAATGGCTAGATTTACCTTGCCGATAACTGGTAACTTTAATTTCTCCACAATGTCTGCAGAAATCAAAGTTTTCTGAGCACCCGTATCGAACAGGGTACATACTAATTGGTTTCTATTCTCAAACAATACTTTCACATCTGCTATTGGTACTACAGCTGGCATTACTAATGGAGCATTCCCTTTTGCAATTGTCATATTGACGCTTGCAGGTTTAGGAACTTCAATTTTCATCCTAGGGCATAAAGCACTGTGATGATGATCTTTTTTGCATTTAAAACAAAGATTTAATTTAGTCTTACAGTCCGCGGCAGTACGTTCGGAGTTCATACAGATTACTCGTACAACACCCCAGTTCCTGAAGCTTCCCTACTCTAGAAGCATAATCAGAGTACGGTTGACAAGATACACTGGAATGTTGCTCACCACAAAAGACACCAACTTTCCTGTCTTTTACCATGGAAGGTTTTATTTCCTTAATATCCTCAGCATGTCTATTCCTTATCTTTAATACTTTATCCTCGGCCTTTGTGGAGCTAAGAAAAGTACCTATCTCTTCCTTAGGCACATACTTAGTCTTCTCTGACTTAACTTTCCCAATCAGTTGGTTAGTGGGTTTTTTCTTTATTTCAGTCTTCTGTTTGACCTCAGTAGTGTTTAATGTTCCTTGCAAATGTTTACAGAGTTGCATCAAGCCTTCCTCAATCTCTTCACAGGAGAAATTATCCTTCTGGTACCTACCATACAAGGCATCCTTGGTTTTTGGTGGTAGCTTTAAGGACACAATTCTTGAAAGCACCCAATCTGACGTCTTAATATCTTCGTAAGTACCTAAGGCCCTTAATTTACAACTTATTGCAATTCTAAATATTTGCAAGGAATCAAAATCGTGCCTAGGCGTGGGTAATTCTATTACAGCCCTCAATAATTGATTTATAACTTGCTCCCTGTCTTTGTAATTTTGTCTAAGGATGGTCAAAGCCACCTCATAATTATTTTCTTCTACTGGTAATTCTTTTATCAATTGATATGGCGTTCCTTTGACCTGTCCTAACAAATACATAAGTTTGGTGACTTTAGGGAGATCTGTTCTATCGTGTACCAAATATTTGAACTGGTCCCAGAAGGATTTCCAGTTCTGCTCCCCATCAAATTCCGGAAGCTTTATTTGTGGTAACACAGCTCTACTCTGCTGTGCAACAACTTGTGTTTCCACGGCAGTGTCAGCTAATTCTGACTCTAGTGTCTTTACTACAGGTAAGTATTCTTCTAATTTGTTTTCAAACTTCGTAGTTTCTGACTCTAAGAGTCCCTTATTCTCAGCCTTTACTATAGCCGCTTCTAAAGTTAAGTAACTCTCTTCGTACTTATTCCATCGATCTTTCAGGATATTTAGGAGACTATTTATTCTCTCCTTGGACAGAGGTATTTGGTCCAACGACTGGTTACAATCATTTATGGCTCTAGTTACCCATCCTGCCTTACTACTAGAAGATCTTTGCAATAAAGAAACAGACATGTTGATGGAGTTCTAATTTAATAATTTAATTATGAATTCCAACCACAAAATTACCTCAATTTAGTAATGATTTGATTATTTTAAATTTTGAAGAGGGTAGGGATTAAGTCCTTGTGCAAATTATCCCCCCTCCCAATTTCGAAATATTCATTACAGCTCAGCTAATTATTTATTTAATTTTGAGAAGTGTAGGGATTAGGTCTATAATTTCAACCTATCCTCCAGGGTTATTAAACCTCTAGGGTTCTATTTCATCCCCACACTCAATTGCCAAAACACCCATATTCCCCGAGCTCAGAATTAATTACCTCAATACTCCATAGGCCCACCCATAGCTTGTACGGCATAGAACTCTCCTTTCTTATGTTCTACATAATTTATAAATTTCTGCAGAACGGCTTCCCTACCATGACGGTTCCAATGTATACCATCAGCTTTCAACATTGCTTGGAAGGGCTTGGCATTAAAATGTATGAAATCCCTTCCCTTCCTGGCCCGTTGCAACTTTCAGTTTACAGCTCTGCTAATTAATTTATATGTTCCATAACAAACTGGAGAGCCATATGGCAGGTTCCTTGGCTCGAGGAGGGTTATGGCTACTGAGGATTTACAAGAGCCCTCTAAGGCTCCTACTACTGCTAAAATATTCTCCACTATTTCATTGACCTCCACGTCCTCATGGATATCATTTCCTCCAAGAAACAGGACCGTACGGTCATGCTCCCAGTTCAGTACGGCATTCAGCCTTTCATCTTCAGAGAAAGAGCTTGCCTTTCCTCCCGGAGCTCTATAGACACGTACGTCCACGTCTTCCACTTCAACCGAACGTGGTAGTAAACTGTGTCCCACAAAAGCAACTTTAAACACATTCAGCGCTTCGGCACACATCGGTTTTCCTCACTCGGTCGGGGCACCAAAAATGTGAAAAATGTTTAATAGTTCTAGTAAACAAATCGGGGCCCTCTTTCTGGGCACCAAAATGTGAAAAATATTTAATGTATACAAGTCGGTATCCCTGCTGGGGCACCGCTATGTAAGAAATTTCTGGTATTTACTAATAAACAACTCGTAGGTCATTACTGTCTATAAAGTTGTTCTTAAGTAAATCAAACAAGTCTCATAGAGTTAGGCGAAATGTAACTTATCCTTAACTCACCTACAATAACTATTTCTCTTCTATCTCATAGCTAATCCCCCCTTGAATTGGCCAATTCGTAAAGGATACTTAGCTAGTGAAGAGGGAGTGATCGATAAACGATGTCGATGAGGATGGTTAGTGTAATTGCTTGAGCAAGCAAGCGTCCTTATGGTGCGTATATACAACCGTCTTAGCTTGAGAGTGACTAGGAACAGAGTGCGGTGTGCGGCAGGACCCACCTCCCTCATAGAATGGTAGGTTGCCAACTATTAATTATTTACAGTACTAAATACAGTTAAATTACATCATGATATGTACAGGGTAAATCTAACAAATTAATCTTAGTTTTACTTAAACTAAAGTTAGACCAAATCTTCCCTTTAACCCGCCCCATCCCATCGATGTATGGGTACATTGCAACAATTTGCATTTGCCAGTCCAGGCGACGTACCAGTACGTTGTGCAATTGCAAGGTCCCTAATTTGCACAATTTTCAATTTCTCGCGCGTGATTTTTCGTATGTATACATGGGACACCTTCCTCTATTCCTCTGCAAGATGCCAAGCAGGGACAATGCCTTACACCACATAACCTCCCCCCTCCCCCCCCTCACGCCATTGTCTTGGCAAAGGACCTGTTACCAGTGACCTGGCTAGTAAAGATATTCAGGGCCAGAGTGATTCCCCAATCGATGACAATGTGGAGGACAATGTTTACATAGCATTAGAAGAAGAAACAGCCAGAAATAATGATCAGGTAATGTGGCAAAAAAAGGTCAGGTATGGTGATTAGTTAGTGAGTGAAACAATGCTTATAATGCCTTTATTACTGCTTGAAAACCAATATACTCTCATACTACATATACATTCGTACCAAGTAAATAAATAAATACCGTTTATGAGTGGATAAAATAGTTACCCTTCCATAGAACTCGTTTTCTTTGGTGCCAGCATGTTAGAAATCCCAGTCAGGTAAGGAGGAACTCCTTCCTGGATTGGGTATTTTAAACCTCAGGTGAGCGATTTCTCTATGAATTTTCGATGTTTCTCACCAAAAGCGAAGGTTTTAGCCAAATTTTTTTTTTTTTCGAAAATACCTCGGGACTGGGGGATGTCGGAGGTGCGGAAAACCTCAGGATGTGACGGGTTAACTGTGTAAATATCTTAATTCCACATCTGCTAAACAGGAGAATCTTTCCCTACTCGCCACGTCATTCTAACGCGCAGACGCAGTTTAGGTCAGTGGAAAATACCACATAATTACATGTATTTACAATGTTTAGTTGTCCACGGGGGTTAAATGCATTAGCATTTAACTTATCAATAACAAGAATTATTAAAGAGAACGTAATTTCTGGGTTATTAAAACCACTTGAACAATTAACAACGGTCTCAATTTTTCCTCTGCCTTTAACCAGGGATAATTATGATGAAAATAGAGAGTGCACCTGCTCTGGGGGAAAATATTTCCCACATTCCATAAAGCTAGGACATATGATGAATTTAAAACTGAAATTTTGAAGAAATTTTCTGGAGGTATGAACTTCTTGCCAGGTATAATTCCAGAATTACATAAGATTGTAGATCTTGTAAGGGAGCACACTACAAACCATGTCCTCAATGAAATAACTGCTGATGTCTCCACAATCAAAAGAACATTGTTAGTTACTTTGGAAAACTCAAATTGGATAACAGATGATGGAAAGATGTCCCCAGACCTCGTCGTGGACATCATTGGTTATGTAGCTGCCGTGTGTAAATTACCTGATAGGACCCTTAAGATCGCCAAGACGATCGCGTACACCCCAGGCATGTGCTTACTAGACTTAATGAACGAGGTAGAGATGCAGTGCAGTAAAGCAGATATGGTCGACACACCCGCACATTCTAGTAGAATGAGAGTACCTGAGACAGTATCAGCTGTGAAAACATCTACACCGACCCCAAACAGAGAACAAAATCGATTGCGACCCGAAAGCAGACAGAGCAAACAACCAAACGTGACGAGGGCTCGATCACAAACACGAGGCTACAGGCAGTTTCATAAGTTTTCGCGCAGCCCGAGCAGGTCTCTCACCATAAACAACACTACTTATGAGAAGTCACCTCGTAGGTCACAGTCAAGGGATAGGTCCATTCTATGTCATTATTGTGCAAAACCAGGACACACAAGGTATGAATGCTTTATCAAAGCAAAAGAGGACAGACAAAAGACACAAGGATTTGGTCCTTACTGTAGGCATCATAGATACCAAGGGCACTGGACCAGTGACTGCAAAACAGTAGAAAAAATTGTGTCTATGTTCAAATCAGGGGAAAACCAAGTCATGACAAAAAACGAACAAACGTAAAGAAAAACAAGTCTAAAATTCACATAGGAGGCATGTTGGGAAATGAGTGTATCTTGATACCAGCTGTATGTGAGGATCAAAACGTTTCCTTATTTTTAGATACAGGCTCTCCAGTGAACTTAATTACACATGAAGAAATAAATAGAATTCTTAAAAATAAGAAGAAAGTAACTTTTCTGGATGAAGCTGATTTAGATTTATATACGGTAGATGGAAAATAAAATTACAGTGAAAGGTATGATAAGATTAAATATCAGTTTCACAGAGACTACAAGACCATTCTCTGCATTTTTCTATATCGTTGAAAACTTAGCAAATAAAGCTCATATGTTACTGGGCTTAAGATCCATGAGAGCAGAGAACATAACTATACTCCCACAAATGAATGGAATAGACTTTGACAATGAATTCATAGAGGAAATACCATCAGAGCCCTCACCGATTAGTAAAAGAGAACCAAAAAGAATTGGTAATATTAAAGGCTTAAACAAACATACACAAACAGATGAGTGTATAGATCCACTCCCACCACCAGCCCCATCCTCCAGAATTAGTGACCCAGATAACAGTACTGATTTATCAGTTTTTCCAGCCCATCTCACCAATGATTTAGTTATACCACCTAATTCCTACATGAAAGTTACCATAAAGAGCAAATTACGGAATAGTACTGTCCTTGTCTTAGAAGAATTATGTAAAGTAAAGGGATTGTCAGTAGAAAAGGCATTATGTCAGATGAACGACGAAGGGCAAACTCAGATATTCATAATTAATCACATGAATGGGGAAGTTCAGTTGAAAAAGGGGACTTGCATAATTAATATTGAAAAATGTTTGGCCCCTGTGAAGGAAATACTTATAGCTGGAGTGACAAGTGAGATAAAATCTACGGATAGAGAAAGCATAAAAGAGAACTTAATTCACTCAGGTGAATTTGATGAAGAAAATGATTTGTTAACCCTGCTGGAAATACACGGGGGCACTGTAGCATTACCCGGGGAACAATTAGGGTGTACTAACCTGATTAATCACATGATTAATGTGCATCCAGAAACACCACCAATTTTCGTACCAGCTTACCGCATACCACACTCCCAACGTACACTTGCAAATCAGTATGTCGATGAAATGTTAAAACTTGGAATTATTGAGCCTTCAGTCTCCCCGTGGAATGCCCCATTATTCTTCATGCCCAAACGAAATGGAGAAATGTGTGCGGTAGTAGATTACCGTAAACTAAATAATCACACAATCCCAGACCGATTTCCCATGCCACTGCTAAACGACGTTCTACAGAATATTGGACCTGAGAATAACATATTCTCAACCATCGATCTCCTAAACGGCTATTATCAGATACCAGTTGCAGAGGAGTCACGTAAATACACTGCCTTTCCAACAAACAGAGGCCATTACCAATATACAAGAATGCCGATGGGACTGAGGACAGCCCCAGGCACATTCCAGCGTCTTATGAATTACATATTGTCCGGAATTTTAGGACAAGGAATATCTGTTTATCTTGACGATATTATAATCGCAACGAAGACTATTAAGGATCATCTCAGGAAATTAGACTTACTCTTACAAAAGCTTAGTGATGCTGGTTTAAAAATTAAGCTTTCTAAATGCAAATTTTGCTTTAAGGAAATAAATTTCTTAGGCCACAAATTAAGTTCTAATGGTATTCACACCACTGATGACAAAATACAGGCAGTGAGAGATTTTCCTGAACCCACTACGACTGACGAAGTTAGACAATTTTTAGGTCTGGCTGGGTACTATAGGTCATTCGTACCACAATTCTCTCATATAGCCTTTCCTCTATTCCAGCTACTCAAAAAAGATGCTGTATTCCAATGGGAAGAAGAACAAAAAAGGGCATTTACAATCTACAAATTAAACTAACAAATGCACCTTGTTTAGCATATCCAGATTACACAAAATCATTTCTTATTTGTACAGACGCATCAGTTAAAGGATTAGGGGCTGTACTGATGCAGGAAGATAAAAGAGGAAAAAATCAACCAATTGCATTTGCCAGCAGACAAACAAGAGGTGCAGAGAAAAATTATTGCACTACAGACTAGTGGTTTTTGCATTACAAAAGTTTCGAGATTTGGTATATGGTTACGAAATCCGCTTATTCACCGACCATAAACCACTAGTGGGTATGTTTAAAGAAAAACTCCTCTCTGGGAGGAGAGCAAGATGGAAATGTACAGTTGAAAACTACAGTGTACAAATTCATTATATACAAGGTAAAATGAACATAGTAGCTGACGCATTATCTAGGAACCAGAACACTCGCGGCATTTGATCTCAAAGGAAATCTCCCAAACCACGATGATATCGCAAAGGCACAAAGACTTGACCCAATATGGTCTAAAGTTATATACAAGTTAGAAAGTGGAGATGACATACAATTACCCAAACTGCATGTCCCACTCGAACATTTCACAATGGTCAATAATACATTATACAAGATTAACTCTAAACAACCAAAACGCCAAAGAAATACTAACCAGTTGGTAGTACCTAATGACATGATACCCCAAGTATTACGAACGATACACGATAGCCCACATGCAGGACATCCTGGAAAGGATAAGACATTCAAACAGCCCAGCTGTTATATTACTGGCCTTCATTACGAAAAGATATAAACAATCATATAGACAGATGCGAATCATGTGCGAAACACAAAGGATACCCAATCACACCTGCACCGATGGGTAATTACCCTGTACCACATCAACCATGGGACGTTGTCGCTGTTGATTTACTCAAGATGCCATTATCATACAATAATAACCTTGGAACTTGGAATGTAAGGGGAGCAAATCATGAGGTGAAAGAGAGAGAGATTGTCCAGGTGCTTGAGGATGCGAAAGTGGATGTATGTGGAATAACTGAAACAAAATGGAGAGGAGAAAGTGTGAGAGAATGGGAGTATGGATGGGGTATATGTGCAGGAGTAGGTGAGAATGAGAGGGCAAAGGAAGAAGTATGTATAGTTGTGAGTAAAAGATGGAAGAGGAGCATAAGACAGTATGGATCAGTTGGATCAAGGATTGTGTGGGTAAAGTTGAAAGTTGGAATACAAATGTGGGCGATTGTGTGTATGTATGCGCCAACGCAAGATCGTGCTAGAAGAGTGAGAGAAGAGTTCTGGACAAATGTAGAGGTGTGCATGGAAAAGTTTGGAAGGAATGAGAGAGTGTCTTTGATTGGTGATATGAATGGTAAACTTGGGAATGTGAAGGTGGATGGAATAGTTGGTGAGTGGGGTGTGCCTGCTGAGATAGATGAGAATGGGAGTGCGTTAGTGGACATTTGTGCTGGGAGGGGGTTGGTGATAGCCAATACCCTCTTCAGGCATAAAATGATCCACAGGTATACATGGCAAGTGATGAGAAGGGTGGGTGGTGAACTGAGTGAAAGGAAGGCAATGATTGATTATGTGTGTGTGGATGAAAGGATGCTAAGATGTATATTGGATGAAAGAGTTTATAGAGGTTGGGGGAGTGGACTTTCTGACCACTACTTGGTGGTGGCCAGAATTAAAGTTCAAGTAAGATGGAGGAATAGAAGAAGGGAAAGACGAGAGGAAGGAGTAGTTGCAAGGAGAGTGGAAAGCTTACAAGAGGATGAGAAAAAGGCAGAGTATAAGAGAGAAGTGGAGGGACGATTGGTCAAATATGGGTTGGAGCAGATGGGGGACGTGGAAGGTGTGTGTAGAATATTTACAGAAGAAATATGTGCAGCATGTGATGTGGTGTGTGGAAGGAAGAGAAGACGGAGGGGGGTGCAAGGAACAGCGTGGTGGACTGAAGAGGTGAAACGGGCTGTGGCACAAAAGAAGAAAGCATACAATGAATGGATGAGAAATAGGGGCGTGGAAGAAGTTGAGAGGCGGAAGAGAGTGTTATATGTAGAAAGAAAGAGAGAGGTGAAAAGATTAGTAAGAGAGAGTAAGAAGAGAGTGGACGAGGAATTTGGAAGGAATTTGAGTGTAAAGTGGAGGGACTGTAAGAAAATGTTCTGGAAAGAGGTGAAAAGAGTATGACAGGGTGGAAGTGAAGTTAGCAGGGGAGTGAAAGATAAAAATGGTAGATTACTAGTGGAGAAGGGAGAAAAAGTGAGCAGATGGAGAGAACACTTTAAGGAATTGTTGAACGTGGAGGATGGAAGTAATGCGAGTATAAGTGGCTGGGGAATGGCTGGGAGAAGGAGGGAGGTGAGAAGACAGGAAGAAATCAGTAGGATAGAAGTTGTGGAAGCAATGAAGAAAGTTAAATTAGGGAAAGCCCCAGGAATTGATGGAGTGTGTGGTGAAATGCTGAAGCATGGGGGAGAGATAGTAGTAGAATGGATGTGGAAGATGTGCAGATTGGCCTGGGAGGAAGGTAGAGTCCCAGAGGATTAGAAGTCAGGTATAATTATTCCCTTGTACAAAGGAAAAGGGGAAAAAGAAGTGTGTGGTAATCATAGGGGCATTTGTCTTCTTAGTATAATAGGAAAAGCGTATGGTAGGATACTTATTGACAGAGTTAGAGAAAGAACAGAGAAATTAGTTGGAGAAGAACAGGGAGGCTTTAGGAAGGGAAGAGGTTGTGTAGATCAGATATTCATCCTCAGATCTTTAGTGGAAAAGTTTCTAGAGAAGGGAAAGAAGTTGTATGCGGTTTTCATGGATTTGGAGAAAGCATATGACAGGGTGGATAGACTAGGATTGTGGAAAGTGTTAAGAATATATGGAGTAGATGGGAAGTTGTTGAATGCTGTGAAGAGTATGTATGATGGTGCGAAGGCTGCAGTGCGTGTGGATGGTGAACTAAGTGAATTTTTTCTTTGAAAGTTGGGTTGAAACAGGGATGTGTCATGTCTCCATGGTTGTTCAATCTGTACATGGATGGGGTAATAAAAGAGGTACAAGGTAGGGTAGTGGATGTTGGAGTGGCCCTGGTGAGAGAGGATAGTGTTTGGAAACTCCCTGTACTGTTGTTTGCAGATGATACTGTGTTGTTGAGTGAAGACGAAGGGGAGCTGCAAGGCTTGGTGGATGAGTTTGAGAGAGTGTGTAAGAAACGGAATCTAAAGGTGAATGTAGAGAAGAGTAAAGTGATGGTCTTTGAGAGAGGTGAAGTCAGTGAATGTACAGCGAGGTTGGATGGTGAGGAATTGGAAAATGTGAGTACGTTTAAGTACTTGGGTAGTGTGATGAGTAAGGATGGAGGTTTGGAGGGTGAAGTGCTTGAAAGGGTACAGCAGGGTAGAAAGGTTGCTAGTTCTTTGAAAGCAGTGATAAGGAACAGGGAAGTGAGCATGGAAGTGAAAAAGTTACTACATGACAGTATTGTGATACGAACTGTAACGTACGGAAGTGAAGCTTGGACGTTGTTGGAAGGACACAAGTCAAGAGTGAGAGCCGTGGAAATGAGTTATTTAAGAGGAGCCTATGGAGTCACGTGGAGAGACAGGCTGACGAATGAGGATATAAAGGAGCGTTGTGGTGTTGATGTGGATGTGATAGGAAGCGTTATGAGGAACACACTGAGGTGGTTTGGCCATGTGGAGAGGATGGAGGGTGAAAGACTGACGAAGAGAGTGTATGTGAGTGAGGTGGAGGGGGAAAGAGGGAGGGGGAGGCCGAGGATGAGATGGAGAGATGGGGTGGAGAGGTATATGAGAGAGGGGGGTGTGAGTTGGGAGCAGGGGAGTGAAATGGCGGGGGACAGGGCGACTTGGAGGCAATTTGTTTGTGGCCACCCCAAACGGGATTGAGGCGTCTGGCAATAGATAGATAGATAGAATAACCTATACCTATTCGTAGCAACGGATCATTTTTCTCGTTATGTCATTTTAGCTCCAATTAAAGATAAAACAGCAGAGACAGTAGCAATGGCAATAACAGATAATGTAATATGTCGCTTTACTACCCCAAAGGTACTAATAAGTGATAATGGAGGAGAATTTAATTCTGAGATCTTACAAGAAATATGTAAACAATACATCAAAAAGGTTAACGTTTTAGCCTATCACCCAGCATCGAATGGGTTGGTAGAGAGACAAAACAAAAAAGTATTAGATGTGCTACGACACATTCTCAGTGAAAATTATGCAAGCTGGGAAGATTGCATTCCCAGAGTAGAAGCCTCAGTTAATGGATCTATAAATAAATCCATAGGTGACACACCACATTTCATTATATATGGGACAGATAAAAAACTACCATATGAGCTCCTACAAGGTGACAGTCTGCCCATATACAATTACGATGATTACTCTAAACTCCGTTTACGTGATTTCCAGGACATACACAAGAGTCAAAAGACAATTAACGATGTCCAAGGAAGAAATGACGGAGGCATTTAACAAGAAGGCGAGAGATTCACCTATCAGCTAAGGAGACATTGTTTATGGTATCATTCATGCGAGAGACAATAAATTATCCCCAAAATTTGAAGGCCCATACAGAGTAATTAACATAAAAGCAAACAAAGTTTTAATTAAGTCACTGTCAACTGGCGAAGAGAAACAAGTTCATATTGACCATTTAAAACGAGTTTCAAGGGAACTATCCAATAATTATTCAGCATCGGATACAACCGAACAGGCGAACGTACCTCAAGAAACCAAGCAAGAAAACAACAATGATTACAAAAAGAAATTAAGGTCATATACCAAACAATGGAACATAGGTGCAACTGTTCCAATAAAATCTACAGTACATCATTTACGAGAATTAAATATCGATTTAAACTCCTTCTATAAGTGAAATAACAATCAACCGTAACGCACATCATCACTATCATCGACCAAAGCATGACCATATTAGGAAATTAATAGATTTTTTTTTTTTTTCGGTAGGTTACGATGAAGGAACTTATGCTATGGATTCTCCTCTACATAGCAAGAGGATATGCGCACTTAGACCCCCAACACATAGTACGACAAGGATGCCTCATAGCTCCAATGGCCACGACTTCAATCGTTAAGGACGTCATGAGTACTGAAATAAGTCTGGATTACTTGTATGAATTACCTTCTTATCTAGACAATCTTGCGAAGCCTATGCGAACTCTGGACTTCATGATAGGAAACTATGTTTTACAAGCACATAACACGAAGGAAGTGAATGAAATAGTGAAGTTAGCGAAATGGAAACTAGAACAGGCAAAGTTAACTATGCTCATCATGATCCAAGATCTCCCATCTTATGGAACGGAGGTACTGAGCGACAGGAACAACATTACACTTACTCGCCAAAAGCGCGGTTTGTTCGACCTGGGTGGCGCAGTTCTTGGGAACATCTTTGGATTGGCTACACAGGATGACCTTAAAGAAATAAACAACAAATTTAATAAAATAGCTCAGATACTAACATACCAAGATAAATTCATCACAGGACAGAACTCAGCAATGAAGACAATTGTGAAAAATCTGAAAAGGCAGAAAACATAGCTCTCGAAAGTGTAGATAAAATAAATGAAATGGAAGGAAACATTACACTTTTCCAACACTTCTCCATCATCACAGAACATATTGACACGATTCTACTGCAACACTAGAGATCGTTTCAGGGCACTTATGCAAGGAATTTCGAATGCTGGTGATGGCAAGATCACAATTGACTTACTCCCAGTTCATGAGCTACGTCAGATAATTAGTCAAGGCATACATAAACATAAATTGAAGCCTTTGTTCCGAAGTAGGGAATTCATGCAATATTATCCATATTTAGAAGCAACACTAACACCAACATCAGTAGTAGTTCATGTACCATTCATAACTGAAGACCTGTTCACAGTATACCAAATACACCCCTTCCCCTATAAAAATAACAACACTTTGGTCATCATCAACATCAACACAGACACCGAACTCATCATGGTCTCCAAGAGACGGAACACTGTCACTTTCGCAAGTGAATCAACGATTGAACAAAAGTGCCGCACATCCTTATATGCTGTTCATCTTTGTCCTGCGTACATTTTCACGTTTCAGCCTACTGATACAGTCCCTTGTGAAATGGCTATCATCAGAAATGACAATATTCATAATCATTGCAACTTCACTTTTGCTCCAGATAAACTTGTACACCATCAACGCATCGGACACTCACAGTTTTTTTATTTCCCTCAGAACACATCAGTTTACATAGTCTGTCCAGATATACCACCATCTCATATATCAGCCTCAGGATTATACATAGCACCAGACTACTGTGCGGTATTTACACCAGCCATGTCTACTTTATCCACCATCAATCACTACACCATCCTCAATCATACACACAAACATTTCCACCCACTGCCTGATATGGACTTAAACATGAGCACAAGTATTAAGTTGACTTCACCTAAGTTTGAAACTATGCAGCTGATCAATGAAACAATGAAGCCCCGGGAAGATTTGAGTTTGAGTATGTTCAACCCATATTATGTGTATAGCCCAGCACCTACTGTTTTTATAATCTTCTGCATTGTATTTGCAGTACTGCTGTTCGCAATGCACAGAATGCATGCAAGAATTGCAAATTTTAGTCAGTATTTAGTGGGGGGAGAGTTAACATCCAAGTTAACCCCCCTGAATGAAGTGTACATATTTTGTATATAGATATAGAAGTATGGCATACCAGTACCATTATCTTTAAATGAAATATTAATAACTCTTATCATAATCTTAATTTCAAACTATTTTTTTTCTTGCATGTATGCATTTCAATACAATAACCCAAGTACATACTGTATTACAGTTAAATAGTTTACCTTTAGTGCATTTATTCAAATATGTATACAACTTGTTTAATATGTAATATTACTGGATCATTGCAATTTACTATGAATATTATATGTATACAGTATTATAATCAATATTATGTACTAACAGATTTGCATATGTCAATGATGATTGCTGTCGGAGGACCTTCAGCGGTGAGGCTGAGGAATGTTATGAGTCCATATTATAATTACAAATCATAATAGATAGATAGATAAATAGGTAGATAGACAGCTCCATGCAGGCCTGGGAAAGGGAAATGATCTTGCAAGTTAACTGAGGAAATGTTGACGACAGATAGGAAGTAGCAGAGTCAGGGGATGATGTAGGTAGTGTGTCAGCGAGATAGCAGGCGAGCAAAGCCTAGTGACATACACACATACTCACACACAGGTTTCTGGAACTTTCCAACCACGGTGTAACACACATGACACGACCCCTGTTTCACTAGAATTTAGGAAAGAGAGCTCAGAAGGAGAGTGAACAAGAAAGAGGGGCTCAACTAGACTTACTTAATATATTGTCTCTATAAGACATACCCTGCTCAACTTAGATTTCTCTGAAGATAATAAATTAAGATCCACTCACTGTATTCATCTTTAACTCCTACTACAAGAAATCGAGAGTGACAACTAAACAACAAACCTTCTCTACAAGTAACTACACAGTCTTTTATGACATATATATATATATATATATATATATATATATATATATATATATATATATATATATATATATATATATATATATATATATATATATATATGGTAAAAAAAAAATTTCTTTCCTCCCAGGCTGTAATGTGCTTCCTTTTAGCAAAAAAATATTCATTGTAAAATTTCAGGCTAATCGATTAGCTTTTGGGGGTGGCTTAAAGTTATTTTTTTGTATACCTGGAGTGTTGTCGCGTGAAGTTGTGGATTGACAGTTAGGCCATCTGGCAACACTAGATTTCTGGGGAGTGGCACTCGCGGGGAGAAGGGAAAAATTACAGTGGAGAATACAGAAGAACGTTTTGCTCTCTTTTGGTGTATGAATTAAGCACGGATACACTAATACCATTATGCCCTTTATTAATTATGTAGTGTATAATTACAAGAAACATTATTTACCAATTATTTAACGACTGTTTAATAATTATTTTTCTTTCAGATTGATTAGAAATAATCACAGCGTCTAATAAACCTTCATTTTACTTAATTAAAAAGTCAGAGGAAACGATCATTGGAGGCAATCTGCATTCCCGTGGCCAGGCCCTCTACGTGTTCCTCCACCATCATCGAGTCTTGAAGAAGGAGATCAAACCTAGGTCAGAAGCTGTTTTTGAAGAACTGCGTCTCTTCTGAGAGAAAGCCCGAATCCCTATTCAAAGGAAAACCACTTTCTTCCCAAAATTAAAGCTCTACGCTTGGAGTGGAAAGCGATTAAGAAGAATGGTGGGAGGAAAAGCAATTCTCAGAGAAAGAGAAAAACCTTTCAGCAAGAAATGGAGAACCTCTTCTCTGTTGCCCATGTTGATGCTTTGACCTCAGTCATAAATGGAGAAGACCGGCAGTTCTTAATCCAGGAAAGGAAACCGGGAAGTATGGGATCAATGGTCTCTGTAGATATGGTGACTGACAAGGCAGAAAAAAGAGCTGCTGAGAAGGAAATAAAATTGGAAAATAGGAAACGGAAAGCTGAAGAAGAAAAATATGCTGCTTCACAGAAAGTTGTGCTAGGTCATGGATGTTCTTCTGATGAGTCCTTATGTGAGTCACAAGAAGATGGAGAGTACCTTATTGATCAACCATTGACCAGCAGACTAACTCTACCAAAGAAAAAGGCAGTGAAGACTATCATAACTCCTGGACTGGCTGGCGCTCTGGACAGGACAGGCATCAGTGACAGGAGGGCCAAACATGGATTAGCTGAAACTGCCTCCAGCCTTAGTCGAGATCTTTCAGAGGTAAACATCTCTCGTTCTTAAATCAAAAGACACCGAGAGCGCCATGGAAGTCAAATAACCAAAGCCATGAAAGCTAGCTTTAGTCCAAGTATTTCAATTGTTCACTGGGATGGGAAGTTGATCCCTGATCTACTTGCCAAGAATGACAAGGTAGACAAGACTCCCTGTCCTTGTCTCCTCAGGTGAATCAGGTGATTCTAAACCGCTTGGTGTTCCTAAACTACCAAGTGGAACAGGGGAAGCTCAGTCAGCTGCAGTGTATAATCTTCCTTCAGAATGGAACATAGACAAGTCAATCATCGGAATGTCATCAGATACTACGGCATCAAATACAGGAACGAACATGAGAGCATGCGTTCTTCTAGAACAGAAACTTGGTCGACCACTCTTCTACTTTGCCTGTAGGCATCATTGCATGGAAGTCATGTATGGA
>NC_137015.1:16479503-16577003 GCF_032717465.1 Coenobita brevimanus | reverse complement strand
CTTTATTCACCTGCCGTTGCTCTTTGCATGTCTGAAGCTAAGTAGAACGTAGTCCTACATGCAGTCATGATATCACTATGGATGACAGCATCAAGACGCAAAGTGAAGGAACCATTGATTGTCCTATTATTAACCAAACTCACCATGAACAGTAGAGTGGTCACTATGCGTGTTTTGTCGAAAAACACCAAGGATAAACTTGTATGCTCATCAAACTCTAAAAGAGATGACAGTGGTGCTGGTTATCAAGCATTAGAAGAGGATTTAAAAAACTTTCGTCAACTTGGATAACTGCCCAACTTTGTTAACTTAGAGTAGCTTGAGGAAGGCCTTAATCTGAGCACGAACTTTTAAATTCAAAAGGCAAAATGACACAAGGTTTGCAGGGACAAGTACAACAAAACAAAAGTTGCTAGATTAGCCAAACGGGTATCTGCTGAGGATGATCCAACCTCATATGTATCACTCAAAAGTTCGTCATCAGATTTTGCAAACAGGAAGCAACTGCGCTTCTTTCTTTTATGAGAGTAGCAAGGCTGGGACTGAAATGCATCATGCCAGCACATTTGAACTTGACAGTAGAGTGCGTTCAGCTGCCCTTAAAGTTGGTGACAGAAAGATGTTGTCTTAACTTAGTGCTGGAGATGTCACTGCAATAGACATGAAATATCACCTAAAGTGCCTTGTGTCACTTTATACTAATGCAAATGCTATGGATAACTGCAAGTCCTCAAGAGATGAGGAAGGTGCAATAGCCCATAGCATAGCCTTTGCAGAACTTATTTCATACATCAGCAAAGAATTGCAGGAAATGAGTATCCCTATGTTAAAACTTGAAGATGTAGCAGAAATGTACAAAAGCAGTGTTGAACTACTGGAAGGCACATCCTTAACTAGCACAAATTCAACTAGACCCAAGGAAAAGCTTCTCACCCACATTCCAGGTCTCCAAGCTCATGCTAAAGGGAGATATGTCCTTCAAGTGCAAGATACTGATGTAAAAAAAAGTTGTTGTCAGAGGCAGTAGAAAGAAAATATAACAGTGATATGATATGTTTAACACATGCTGCTCAAATAATCCGGAGAGATTTGATTGAAAATTATAATAAGTTTGAAGGATCATTCTTGCCACATTGTCAAGAATCAGCTGTACCTCCTTGATCCGCATGATTCTTGGGGATCCTAATCTAGTAAGGTAAGCTGTATCTCCTGTTTGTCCTGCTGTACTTACAATAGCTCAGCTAATCGGATTTAACAGTATCAAATATGCCAGAAGAAAGCAATCAACTACCGTATGCGATGATAAACATCAGGAAACACCCCTTCTGCTATACATTGGTATGCCGGTGCATGCACAAACACGAATACGTTGACTGATAGACAGTGTGAACTGATCTGGCAAATGCAGCATGTGAAAGGTTCCATAACCAGCATTTGGTAGTGCCCAGCAAGTTCTAATCAGGTGTCTTTACAACAGGTGCTGTTGATAACCTTGAGCATAATCCCTCATCTACCACAGGCAGTGGCTTATTCCACTGGACAGGAATATCTTTGTTTGAGTTTCCAGACTTTGAAGGTCAAGGGAATGGACTCATAAGAGACATTTGTTGGGGACTCTGCTAGCCATGTGAACTCATTGCCAGAGTTCTGTT
Organism: Coenobita brevimanus; assembly: GCF_032717465.1. Classification (NCBI taxonomy): domain Eukaryota; kingdom Metazoa; phylum Arthropoda; class Malacostraca; order Decapoda; family Coenobitidae; genus Coenobita; species Coenobita brevimanus. Next base: position 16,575,351 of record NC_137015.1, on the reverse strand, counting down.
CAGTTATCCCACCAGCTGTTACTCCCACATCTAACCTTGAAATCCAGCCTACAATTTGTGAGCTACTTGAAACCAACATCACGACAAAGGAAAGTGTAAAGGGTGAATACTCATGGCTTGAATGGGTACAAGGGATATACCAGAAAGATCTAACTGATGGTCAGCATTTAATGCCCGAAAGCAAGCAAACAGTCCTGGAGCCAAGTCTCTTTTGGTCTGCTGCCAACTTTTTAAGAGCCTGCACATACAGCTGCAATGATTCGACACTCGATGAGAATTGTGAGTGATGCAATAGCATATCTCGGTCCAGGCCAAGTGTTTGTCATGGCATGTGACCAGCCTCTATATGCAATTGCCAAGAGCATGTAGTAGAAATGGCCCCAAGAATTTGGTGAAGAAAAGTTTCTTTGTCTGCTTTTTTCAGAGGCTTGCATATTGAGATGGCTGTATGGAAGGCTGTTGGAACATGGCTAGGTGGGAGTGGATGGACAGATATTCTGACTCAAGCTGAAATAGCTACATCAGGAAAAACTGTGGCCTATCTGCAGGCATCTCATTTAATGCGCACAAGACATGCACATGAAGTAACAGCCACTGCTTTATGCATCATGCAAAAACAGGCCTATAATGATTATGTCATACAGCAAGATACTGACTATATACAAAGTTTGAAGAATGGTGCCAGGAAAAAATGATCCTCTGTTTATGTACTGATCCACGGTTCTGGAATAGGAAATAACAGTTCTTGCACTAGTATGGCCAGTTCGGTCTACAAACTTCAAGGACTGTGTTGAATCATTAACTCAACTCATGCCTTGGCTCTTTGGGCTAAAGAGGACCAATGACACCCGATGGCTATCATTGCATATAAAAGATATGAAAGAAGCACCACACGGGCATCCTGATCTTCTCAATTAATATGAGGCTGGAGAATTCACACTTAACAAAACCAGCCATGTCTTTTCAACTAGGCCTCTAGACCAAGGACATGAACAAAATAATCTAACTGTGAAGAGGGATGCTGGGGCAATTGAACTAACTGACAGCCCTCACGCTCTGCTGAGATCGATGATTGATGGTCCAGAAACAGCAAGAGTAATTCAAGAGTTGAAGAAGACTCCATCACTAATATGGAGAATGGAATGCATGATGAGCAAACGAAAAGTCACAAGAACAGGTTCAAAGAAGAGGTGGAGTCTCTTGTTAATGCCATCAAAGAACGTGACAATCCATTCTCTGAAGAAGACAATGAACTATTTGCTCTGTGTGCCATGGATGTTGCTGACAAATCAGTTGTCCAAATTGTGTACAGCATTAAAGACAATGGAAAAGGAAAATACCAGAAATTTGTGAAAGAAAGGCTTGTACATTGCTCAAAGTCAGTTACACACACCATGCCACATAACAAAAGGTCAAGGACAGACCTAGAAAAGCAATCAACGCACAAAAGCAAAACTTAAGCTGGTAAAAAATGACTGCCAGTTATTCTCTCGCCTCTATACTGGATGCCAGAATGGAGGAGAAAATCTTGATGAATTTTTCTCCCACGAAAATCAGCCATGTCCTCTCTTCACTGCAGATAATGGAAAACTAAGGCAAGGGACCAAGTGTGACCCGCTCATATGCTTTGATAGACTCTGTGGGCCAGTTGTTGAAGAACCTGATGTGTCAACAATGATAATTGACGGTGCTGCCCTAGTACAAATGTTGAGACCAGAGACAAAAAAAAAACTCTTAAAGAATACAGTGATAATATCTTTGTTCCACACATTCAACAGCGTCTTACCACGGTGAAACGTGTGGACCTTGTGTGAGATATCTACAAGGAGAAGAGCCGAAAGGCAAAATTTTGAGAAACACGTGGTTCAGGTTCAAAACGTAAAGTGTTGCCATCCGTAGCACCACCAAGAAACTGGCAAGAATTTATAAGACTGGATCAGAATAAAACAGAACTGTTTCACATGTGTCAAGGGATGTGACAAAAATTAACATGGAACGCAAAGAAGTTTACTGTACACTAGACGTGTATATTGTGTGTGTACCAGAAAGGGAGGATATGGCTCATCTGTCTCCATGCAGTCATGAAGAGGCAGATAGGCCAGTTATGGTGCACAACTCTGATGCTGTCAACAGGGGTCACAGAAACGTACCCATTAGATCTGTGGACACTGACGTAGTTGCACTGGCCATGTCAGCATTTGCATTCTTGCCGGCTGATGAATTCTGCGTTGCCTTTGGTGTTGGTGACAAATTCAGGTAACTTCTCATCCATCTGTATGCCTCTTCTCTTGGACCAACAAAGACAACTGTGCTCCCATTATTCCATGCCTTCAGTGGATGCGACATTGTCTTTCATGGCTTACCATGGCAATCGAACTGCATGAAATGTGTGGACAACATATCACGAAGTCACCACAGCTTTCCAACAGCTATCTTCACGCCCACAGGATATTCTTGATGCCACTCTTGCCATTCTGGAGAGGTTTACCATACTTCTGTATGACAACACAAGAGCAGTTGCATAGGTGAGTACAACAAAATAAGGATTAAAAAAAAATGTGTGTAAAAAAGTTTCTATGTACGGTACTGATATGGTAACAATCACTATTGATTCCGGCATTCCAGCCATACCATATATTCAGTACCCAATTTGGATACAGCATTATGAAGAAATATCTTCATATAAGAAAAAAAGAGAAACAACCTGCCACACCATAAACCCTTTTTCTCTCTTAATTGTTCCACTGTCATTTTTTCTTGTACGGTTCAATGATGCCCGGAAGCATTTTTCCACTAAGAAAGGTCGAGCTACTGAAGGGATTCCCCTTCAGAAGTTGCACTACGAAAGCGCATAAGGCGGGCAGTGTACCAGCGTGGTCATGTTTGGGGAACTACTTTACCCCAACGAGTGTTGCTACTGTAGATCCCTGCGACTGGGGTTGGAGCTTGGAGAATACTTCCTGTGTTCCGTTATGGACAACACTGCCAGAGACATCCAGGAGTTGTTCTGAATTAGTGTGTTGTGGCTGTAAAGCTGGATGTACAAGAAACTGCAGATGTATCAATGCTGGTCTTAGGTGTAGGCTACTGCACGTATTTTTTTTTTTATTTTTTTTTTTTTTTACTGAGGCGAAGATGGACTTGACAAGCTGGTGATGACTGGCTGAATGCAACATGTCCAAATAACATTTACTAGTCCAAAGTTCCCCCTCAGATATAGGTTGCCAATTAATTATGCTAATGAATAAAGAAGGTGGATGGAATAGTTGGTGAGTGGGGTGTGCCTGCTGAGATAGATGAGAATGGGAGTGCGTTAGTGGACATTTGTGCTGGGAGGGGGTTGGTGATAGCCAATACCCTCTTCAGCCATAAAATGATCCACAGGTATACATGGCGAGTGATGAGAAGGGTGGGTGGTGAATTGAGTGAAAGGAAGGCAATGATTGATTATGTGTGTGTGGATGAAGGGATGCGAAGATGTATATTGGATGCAAGAGTTTATAGAGGTTGGGGGAGTGGACTTTCTGACCACTACTTGGTGGTGGCCAGAGTTAAAGTTCAAGTAAGATGGAGGAATAGAAGAAGGGAAAGACGAGAGGAAGGAGTAGATGCAAGGAGAGTGGAAAGGCTACAAGAGGATGAGAAAAAGGCAGAGTATAAGAGAGAAGTGGAGGAACGATTGGTCAAATATGAGTTGGAGCAGATGGGGGACGTGGAAGGTGTGTGTAGAACATTTACAGAAGAAATATGTGCAGCATGTGATGTAGTGTGTGGAAGGAAGAGAAGACGGAGAGGGGTGCAAGGAACAGCGTGGTGGACTGAAGAGGTGAAACGGGCTGTGGCACAAAAGAAGAAAGCATACAATGAATGGATGAGAAATAGGGGCGTGGAAGAAGTTGAGAGGCGGAAGAGAGAGTTATATGTAGAAAAAAAGAGAAAGGTGAAAAGATTAATAAGAGAGAGTAAGAAGAGAGTGGATGAGGAATTTGGAAGGAATTTGAGTGTAAAGTGGAGGGACTGTAAGAAAATGTTCTGGAAAGAGGTGAAAAGAGTAAGACAGGGTGGAAGTGAAGTTAGCAGGGGAGTGAAAGATAAAAATGGTAGATTACTAGTGGAGAAGGGAGAAAAAGTGAGCAGATGGAGAGAACACTTTAAGGAATTGTTGAACGTGGAGGATGGAAGTAATGCGAGTATAAATGGCTGGGGAATGGCTGGAAGAAGGAGGGAGGTGAGAAGACAGGAAGAAATCAGTAGGATAGAAGTTGTGCAAGCAATGAAGAAAGTTAAATCAGGGAAAGCCCCAGGAATTGATGGAGTGTGTGGTGAAATGCTGAAGCATGGGGGAGAGATAGTAGTAGAATGGATGTGGAAGATGTGCAGATTGGCCTGGGAGGAAGGTAGAGTCCCGGAGGATTGGAAGTCAGGTATAATTATTCCCTTGTACAAAGGAAAAGGGGAAAAAGAAGTGTATGGTAATCATAGGGGCATTTGTCTTCTTAGTATAACAGGAAAAGTGTATGGTAGGATACTTATTGACAGAGTTAGAGAAAGAACAGAGAAATTAGTTGGAGAAGAACAGGGAGGCTTTAGGAAGGGAAGAGGTTGTGTAGATCAGATATTCATTCTCAGATCTTTAGTGGAAAAGTTTCTAGAGAAGGGAAAGAAGTTGTATGCGGCTTTCATGGATTTGGAGAAAGCATATGACAGGGTGGATAGACTAGGATTGTGGAAAGTGTTAAGAATATATGGAATAGATGGGAAGTTGTTGAATGCTGTGAAGAGTATGTACGATGGTGCGAAGGCTGCAGTGCGTGTGGATGGTGAACTAAGTGAATTTTTCTCTTTGAAAGTTGGGTTGAAACAGGGATGTGTCATGTCTCCATGGTTGTTCAATCTGTACATGGATGGGGTAATAAAAGAGGTACAAGGTAGGGTAGTGGATGTTGGAGTGGCCCTGGTGAGAAAGGATAGTGTTTGGAAACTCCCTGTACTGTTGTTTGCAGATGATACCGTGTTGTTGAGTGAAGACGAAGGGGAGCTGCAAGGCTTGGTGGATGAGTTTGAGAGAGTGTGTAAGAAACGGAATCTAAAGGTGAATGTAGGGAAGAGTAAAGTGATGGTCTTTGAGAGAGGTGAAGTCAGTGAATGTACAGCGAGGTTGGATGGTGAGGAATTGGAAAATGTGAGTACGTTTAAGTACTTGGGTAGTGTGATGAGTAAGGATGGAGGTTTGGAGGGTGAAGTGCTTGAAAGGGTACAGCAGGGAAGAAAGGTTGCTGGTTCTTTGAAAGCAGTGATAAGAAACAGGGAAGTGAGCATGGAAGTGAAAAAGTTACTACATGACAGTATTGTGATACCATCTCTAACGTATGGAAGTGAAGCTTGGACATTGTTGGAAGGACACAAGTCAAGAGTGAGAGCAGTGGAAATGAGTTATTTAAGAGGAGCCTGTGGAGCCACATGGAGAGACAGGCTGACGAATGAGGATATAAAGGAGCGTTGTGGTGTTGATGTGGATGTGATAGGAAGCGTTATGAGGAACACACTGAGGTGGTTTGGCCATGTGGAGAGGATGGAGGGTCAAAGACTGACGAAGAGAGTGTATGTGAGTGAGGTGGAGGGGGAAAGAGGGAGGGGGAGGCCGAGGATGAGATGGAGAGATGGGGTGGAGAGGTATATGAGAGAGGGGGGTGAGTTGGGAGCAGGGGAGTGAAATGGCGGGGGACAGGGCGACTTGGAGGCGATTTGTTTGTGGCCACCCCAAACGGGATTGAGGCGTCTGGCAATAGATAGATAGAATAAAGAGATTATGAAGTAATGTTGCATTCAGCCAGTCATCACAAACCTGTCAAATGCATGTTTACCTCAGGAAAAAAAAAAAATGAGTATAGCCTCTGTCCTTGTGATGGCCAGTGCAATGTTGAATAGTGACAGGACTTGTGTTATAGAAGTATGACACAAGTTAATATGTTGGATATTGATGGCATCATTGTTGTACACTTTATTACCAATGGTTACTTATACCTCACTTCATTCATATTTATCACTATGCACTTGGCCTCTATGTGTATGTTTGTCTGTCTGTATGGAATCCTTTTTTGAGTACAGGATACCTGCAGACACATTATTCATTATGCGAATTTTACTTTTTCAGCCTATATAGAGGGCTCTGGAAGGCAGTAATGGAAAAATTTCAGTTGGTATAAATCAGAAAATGTTTAGGTACATGTGTCAGGACTCCATATTATAATTACAAATCATAATAGATAGATAGACAGACAGATAGAAGCAGCAAGTCAGATGATGAGAAGGTATTGTGTCTGCAAGAATCGAGCAATGCTAAACATGCTTACACACTCTAACTCAAGGAATGCTTTATAGGCACACGACAGTGCCTAGTGACCATACACACACATACTCACACACAGGTTTCTAGAACTTTCCAACCACAGTGTAACACACGTGACACGACCCCTACTACACCAAAATTTAGGAAGCAGACCTCAGAAGGAGGTTAGCCGTAGAACCGACAGGGAGTAGGGAGAAGGAGCCTAGCAACATGGGCGAGAGGGTGGAAGAGAGAGAGAGAGAGAGAGAGAGAGAGAGACTGGGAGGTAGCTCGCGGGACTCTATACTTCACTCTGCATGAGAGACTTTGTTAATATTTCCAAGACAAATAAAAATGTACCATACTCATCTTTACCTCTCCTGTCATTGCATGACAAAAAAGGAACGAAGATTATATACTTACAAAACTACTCAAGTATAACAACCGCTCGTCCACGAGTCTAATATATATATAACTGATCTACAAAACATCACTGCAACAAGTTACAAAGTTATTGTAAGATATGGCGGTAGCGAACGTACGAAACTTGTCTACGAATCGACAATGAATCACTATACAAGCTACAAGCCTACGAGTCTACAAGTCTACGAGTCTACAAGTCTACGAGTCTACAAGCCTACGAGTCTACGAGTGTACAGTTCTATCTATCTATCTATTGCCAGACACCTCAATCCCGTTTGGGGTGGCCACAAACAAATCGCCTCCAAGTCGCCCTGTCCCCCGCCATTTCACTCCCCTGCTCCCAACTCACACCCCCCTCTCTCATATACCTCTCCAACCCAACTCTCCATCTCATCCTCGGCCTCCCCCTCCCTCTTTCCCCCTCCACCTCACTCACATACACTCTCTTCGTCAGTCTTTGACCCTCCATCCTCTCCACATGGCCAAACCACCTCAGTGTGTTCCTCATAACGCTTCCTATCACATCCACATCAACACCACAACGCTCCTTTATATCCTCATTCGTCAGCCTGTCTCTCCATGTGTACAGTTGATTCTGCATTATCAAGAATGAAAAAAAAAAAAAACTTCTTACAACCAACAACTCACAACCAGCTCCTGACAGTATTCTCTCCAACACCCCCTTCGCCTCCCCGATCATCACGCAGATTTAGAGGTGAAGAGGTCACAGGACGCCTTGCCAGTAGTTTAACAATGTATTGATACAAACAATCTTGCAATTTCTACGACGAACCAACGAACTACAACCATCTACAATCAACTACAAGTAACAACTCTATGAGTCGTCTGTATAATCTTCTACACGCACCTACAAGTAGCGGCAGTCTTCATCCCACAACGAGTAAATCACAAGAGAAAAGGACGGAGAATACATCGAGAAAGAAAAACAAAACAAACAAACGAAGAGTGAGACACGACTCACAACTCGCAACCACCAGACCTCACCCTCCTCTCTCTGCTACCTCCACCCAACCTCCACCGCTGATACAGGAATGCGAGGTCAAGACAACGAAGCAAATACCAATTCCATATTCACAACTCATCTTACTCACTGATCTTCACTCAAGTTACTCACCGCTACTCGTTTACTCACCACAGCTACCAGTGTGGGAAGTCGACGTTACCATACGTGTTTGCTGACACGACGCCACGCCTATCAACGTGTGTCTGACACCCCACAACACGTCAATCAACCCGTGAAGAACAACGCTATCACCACGTGCAACACCACTCACACCATTCCCACCACGGTAAAAATTAGTGAGTTACATGGTTACTTCATTTATACGATACACAGTGATAGACAACACATTTTGCACAAACATATAAAACGTGCTGTATAGTTACAACTTAAATACATATACCTACTTCAATTATCATCATAATTCAGTCATTAAATACTTGCACCAACAATAAATATTCTATACTGTATATATTCATTCATATATTATAACAGTTATTTGCTACCATCGAGTGTTACCATTTATACTTACATAAAATACGTGTTTCATACATACAGCTATACATTATTACATCTACAAAGTAATAAAGAAAATATACCATCACAGTTACTCAGTGAGCGATTAAAAGAAATGTATTAAACATTTATTAATTTAAGTTACCTAGTGGATACAGACAAATTAAGTTACAAGGAAAACCAAGAAAAGAAAAAAAAATGGCCAACACAAATGACGTTAACAGGAATGAACGTCTTCCACACAATCGTGAAGACAAAGATTTCCACACAATGCTGACACATATATTGCCCACGATAGGTACAAGTGAAGAACAGGTCAGTGTATATAATTAATACTGTATGTAGTGTATATATATATATTTTATATAAACTAACAAAATATGGGGCTATATAATATCATTTTCAGTAATATCGGTGCAATATAAACTAAACCTTAAAAAAAGGATCCCAAGGGAATTAGCCAGCAATTATGCAACCTCGAACAACACCGAAAAAGCGTAGACAAACGAAGAAAAACAAACTATAGAAAATCAATACCAAAAAAAAAAAAAAATACAGTAAGATCACATAACAAACAAATGAAAATATGCGTAAGTGTTACTACAAATGCCAAAATACCACATAAACTCCTTTTATAAGTGAAACAAAAAGCAACTTATTGTCTACAAGCAAGTGGCATGGCACATCATCACATAAACTCCTTCTATAAGTGAAACAAAAAGCAAGTTGTTGTCTCCACGAGCCAGTGGCATGTCACATCATCACTATCATCGACCGCAGCATGACCGGGTTCAGCGGCAGGACTGCAATTATTAAAATTATGTAACTACAAACGATATGTACTGTAACTACAAACAATATGTAATAGTTGCATTAACAAGATGTAACTTTTATGTACCTTAAACTACAATTATAAGGCCAACACAATTATGTAACAGTTGCATTAACAAAATGTAACTACAATTATAAGGCCAACACAATTATGTAACGGTTGCATTAACAAGATGTAACTTTTATGTAAGTTTAACTACAATTATAAGGCCAACACAATTATGTAACAATTGCATTAACAAAATGTAACTAAAATTATAAGGCCAACACAATTATGCATTACCACAATATTATGTAACAATTCATAAAATGTTACAATTATATATTACTACAATGTAACAATTACAATACAGTTATGTAACAATTCACAATGTTACAATTATGTATTACCACAATATTACTACAATATTATGTAAAGTCATACAATTTTACCACAATTCTGTATTACCAGAATCGTCACACAAGTTAGGTGAAATATTAGACATTCCTAAAGGGATAACTCAATATGTAATGTAATAACCTAGCTGTATTACGATTGCACAATTATATGCCTATGTCTGTTATACATACACATCTTACAAAATGTCATACAAGAACCATTGCATTTGTTCAATTATGTATACAACTTGTTTAAAATGTATTATTACTGGATCAGTACAATATTAACATGAATATTATATGTATACAATATTATAATCAATATTATGTACTAATAGATTAGCAAATGTCAATAATAATAATTGTCGGAGGACCTCCAGTGCGTGACCGAGCAGTGTCAGGACTCCATATTATAATTACAAATCATATTAGATAGATAGATAAATAGATAGTTAGACAGACAGATAGAAGCAGCAAGTCAGATGATGAGAAGGTATTGTGTCTGCGAGAATCGAGCAATGCTAAACATGCTTACACACTCTAACTCAAGGAATGCTTTATAGGCACACGACAGCACCTAGTGACCATACACACACATACTCACACACAGGTTTCTAGAACTTTCCAACAACAGCGTAACACACGTGACACGACCCCTGCTACACCAGAATTTAGGACGCAGAGCTCAGAAGGAGGTTAGCCATAGAACCGACAGGGAGCAGGGAGAAGGAGCCTTGCAATATGGGCGAGAGAGAGAGAGAGAGAGAGAGAGAGAGAGAGAGAGAGAGCGAGACTGGGAGGTAGCTCGCAGGACTCTATACTTCACTCTGTGTGAGAGACTTTGTTAATATTTCCAAGACAAATAAAAATAGTCCCATACTGATCTTTACCTCTCCTGTCATTGCATGACTTACAAAACTACTCAAGTATTACAACCGTTCATCCACGAGTCTAATATATATATAACTGATCTACAAAACATCACTACAACAAGAAGCTACAAAGTTACTGTAAGACATGTCTCACTTGTGTGCAAGGTTTCATGCTTCTGTGAAAAACTGAACGATTTCACTGTCTTTATGTGCTTATCCTGCTGGACTAGGTCCTCGTCGTGATGCCTGGGCAACGTGGAAACAAGTCAAACAGGCCTGGTTTTATTAAACTCTCTTAGCTAAGATACGGACAGATTTCGTCCCTCTCACTTCCAGATATAGAAACTTCAACTGCTGTGGTATTTATTAGGTACTCGCCAACCACTTACGGTAACCGTGGGCCAGGGATGGTCGTACGCCTTCTTAAACTCATTCATAAGTCTAAGGAGAGAAATACTGTGAAGGATGTATGTAAAACTTCGTAAATAACGACCTTGCAGGCATACATTAAACCAGTTTTTCCATAAGTTATTAAGAAAACACATATTTTGAAGTCTGTAGACGACAAACAACAGTTTGATTGCTCTTTATCATGACGTGTAGTGTTGTGAATGAGCATTGAAAAGTACTCTAAATCCATCCGAAACTAGTGATAAACAATTTCTGAGATGCTGACCACTTCGGTAATACTAGGTGGGAGATTCATATTCATTTTAAGACCAAAACCAACAACTACATACAAAAAATGCAGAGCTTACTGGAAGTAGTTACACATGCCAGGTAAGAACTTAATTTCCTGCACAGAACTGGCCGCATTAAATTTCGTTTATGTTCATAATTCCGAGACAGGAAATGTGAACTGACAATGATGAGCTAAGACTGGGAAACTGAGCACAGGAAGAGATATGTAACTTGCTCAGAGACACATATACATAGGGAGTAATGCACTATTCACAGATTAACCCCATCAAGCCATGCTTTCAATTTTATCATACGCACACTGAGTGCAGCATACTTCAATAACAGTTATTCATCTGTGCTTATACTTAAAAATATACTTTCCTTGTGTCATAAATAAAAATTAAGGCAGCCATGTCACTCATTCTTCCTCCCGCCCTCCTTCCTTTAGGAACTTCCCTCTAATTCTTATTAAAACAAACCAGTCGCTGCGTTAAGTGTTTGGTGGTAGGTCTCTTCCACTCGATCCTGACTGAAGCGAAATGATAAATGGCCACAAAGAAAATTTCTGTCACCGGTAAAGATGGCCTGCCGCCTTAGCCTATTGTATAATAAACTGTAAGCCACGATAGCCTGTTGATACTTTTAAAAAATGCCATCGTAGAGAAAATCAATAGAGGTTCATAACATTGACCATAAGATTGTCCATATACTGGAATATTAGTAAATCCGGGCCAGGAACCCTGCAGATCGATCTAGAAAGCCAGTGACTGAAAACTTTCTAGCGAACGTATATTCGACTTCGTAATCAAGACTGATCTCATGATCAACAACTTTGGCCTAATATATATGAATGGAATGCGCCTTATAACTATTACAATTGACAGTCACCTTAAGCACACTGAAAAAAAAAGGGGGGGGGGAGGAACTGCGATGCTGATGAAGACGGAAATCTTCATACTTGGGAGATGTGTGACCCCTGCCTGCCTGATGAGAGTGAAGTTGCTTCATGAAAACTGTCAGCATTTTTATAAGCAAGAAAATTCTTTCCTATTGTAGTACATAAGGCGGAATCAAGCTAAATTTTGAAAGAGTGAAGCATCTCAATGAAAAAAGTTCCTTTAAGATTTAGATTGATTCAGAATTATAAATGACAAAAGAACTGCTAAACATGTGAAGATTTTTTTTTTTTTTTTTTTTTGAGAAAGAGAATTGGAAGTGCAGGTAATAGGAAGCATGTTGGCCCATGACTAGGTCAACTGTTGGAAAAAATGTTAATACCACTAAAATATAACCAACGTTTAACCCATCCCACCCCAGCAGATTTTTAACCAATGACCTCCCCTAATCCCGGCAGATTTTCGATTTTTTTTTTTTAGGGGGGGCTAAAACCTCCGTTTTTTATGAGAAACTTCGAAAATTAATAGAGAAATCACTCACCTGGGCTTTAAAAAGCCATGACAGTTAACAATACCCTCACCTGCCCGTGTTTTCTTTGGGGCCTGGCTCCAGAGAAAACGTGTTCTGTTGGAGGGGAAACTATTCCAAACCACTCATAACAGGTAATTATATATTTGGTATGAATTTATATGTAGTACAAGAGTATATTAGTTTTCACACAGTAACATAGGCAATATAAGCAATGTTTCACTCACCAAACACATCAACATACTGCATCTTTTTTGGTGACATTACCTGGTCATCATTTCTGACTGTTTCTTCCTCTAAAGCTAGGTAAACTTTGTCTTCCACATTGTCATCGACTGGGAAATCACTCTGGCTTTAAATTTCATACAGTGGCATGACATGTCTTTACTGGCCAGGTCACTGGTAACAGGTGAGTTGCCGAGACAATGGCGTGCGGAGGGGGGAAGTCATGCGGGGTAAGGCATTGTCCCTACCTGGAATCAGGTAGAGGAAGGTATCCCGTGTATACATACCAAAAATCACGCGCAGAAGTTGAAAAATGTGCAAATGATGGACCTTGCAATTGCAGTGCATTTATATATGTCGACAGGAGTCACAGTGACAAAACATTTGGATGTATATATACGTCAGTGGGAGTCAGTGAGTTAACTGAAATGAATAGAATATCAGAAGGCTTTCCCCTACCTACCATACCATCAGGTGAAACCGACAGGAAAAAGGGCGGACTGAACACTGTGCTTGTTAGAAAAAACAAGCATGGACGTTTTTATAGGAGAGGCAGAAGAGGATCTGCTCTGCATAGCTCCAGAAGCATGAGCGCACACAATCACCAAATGTTCTCATTATTATGCATACATTTCACATTCATCAGTATGCATTTCAACCTAAAAATAGAACTCATTTAGTTATATTCTATTGTATCAAAATATTTGTCTGGCCAAATTTCATACAAATAAACAGTTTTTGGACCAACTGCTGTTGCTGGTTGCACGTACTATTGTTCCACTACTTGAATATCAGAGTAGTTTTTCCCTGTATTAGTGCTGCACCTCTTCCTCATGAGTTTCATTCCAGTTTTTCTAGTCACAGTACCATTGTGTATTCGAACACATTATCGTATCTAACATTGTCAAGTTTCCTGAGACTTTTAATTATTTGTGTTAGATCGTCTATAAGGACTATAAGATGTTTATAGCATTCATGGATCTGGAAAAAGCATACAACAAAGTAGACAAAGAAAGATTGTGAAAGTTTTTTCACATGCACAATGTAGATATGTAGGAGGACTGCTGGGCCTTGATAGCAGGCTGTGAAGCCTATGCCCAGAGTCGGACACATAAAAAAAAAAAAAAAAAAAAAAAAAAAATGGCAGTTGCAATGTGCCATCAAGAGTTTTTATGATGGTAGTCAAGCATGTGTAAGGGCTAATGGACATCTAAGTGAATGAATGGTTCACGATCGGTGTGGGCTTGCAACAAAGTTGTGTGATGTCTCCATGGTTGTTCAGCATATACAGTATATGGATGGGGTGATGAGAGAAGTAAACACACGAGTAATGGAGTGGGGAATGGCGTTGGTAATAAATGGTGATGGATGGAATATCTCAAATTTGTTGTATACTGATGATGCAGTACCACTTGCAAATACTGGAGAAGAACTTGGAAGGCTAGTACAGAGTTATGCTTGTGTCTGTGAGCATCGTGGCTTGAGAGTAATGCAGTACTACTTGCAAATAGGACAAGATCTTGGTACACAAATGCAGAGTTATGCTCGTGTCTGTGAGGAGCGTGCCCTGAGAGTAAATGTAGAAAAGAGTAAAGTGATGGTTACTGAGAGAGAAGGTGACTCCCAGTGCGAAGTCACAGTGAATGGAGAGAGACTGGAATTGGTGAAAATGTTCAAATACCTGGGTATAGTGATAGAAAATAGGAAAATGTGCAAAGAAGAAGTGGAATGTAGAGTGACACAAGGAAGAATAGTAGCTGGTACAATGAAGGCCTTGATAAGAAAAAGAGGCTTGAGTGATGCAGCTGCACGAGGCTTACATGACGGAGTGTTAATGCCAGCTTTTACAAGTGGATGTGAGATTATGGTGTAACATGAAAATGGAAAATCAAGAGTGAGATAAGTGGAGATGGGAGTGCTGAGGAATGTACGTGGAGTACAGAGAGTGGATAGGATACGAAATAATGTGATTCATGAAAGATGTAGAGTAAGGAAGTCTGTGGACACCAGAATCAAAGAGAGTGTACTGAGATGGTATGGTAGTGAGGAGAGAATGGAATAACAACAGAAGGGTGAAAAAGGTATATCTGAGCGAATTTGAAGGGGGGAGGAGGGGAGGAGGCAAGGTAGGCCAAGAAGGTGGAAGGATATGATGGATGAGTGTGTGAGGAAGATAGGTTTGGAAGTTGGTGAGGCTAGGCGACTGACAAGAGATCGAGCTGGCTGGATGAATATTGTGAGGAGAAGCGCATGATAAGGGATTTGACACTCCTTTTAAACGTGACAGCATCCGGACTGACTCTGTCAGAGATGTTTATGTGAAGCTACAGAACGTGGTGAATGTTTTCGGCATTTCAGATAGAGCCAGGACTACAGAGGCTTGGTGATGAGCGAATGGAAGCGTGGCCCATTGGAGTGGGCAAATATGGTCTGTCTGGACATTGCTACTCCTCATCCTGCCCTAGGGTGGGAAAGGAGGTCCAGATGCTGGTGCTGATGATGATATCTTCTATAAGCTTTTTTCTTTTTATTAGAGAGAGAGAGAGAGAGAGAGAGAGAGAGAGAGAGAGAGAGAGAGAAAGAATAATAAATTTTCTTTAGTTGCTCTTTGTAGGGTAAATTTCGCAGCAATGGTTACGTTTTCGTGGCTCTTCATTGCACTTTCTCGAGCCTATCATTGTCCATAATAAGATTCAGGGACTAATGACATATAAAACTTAAAGATTACATTAGTCTTTTTTATAATCAAAGTTCCTTGCGATGATGTCGAGCATACTGTTTGCCTTCTTACTAACTGCCGGACACTGTTTGGAGTTTCTGTGGACATTACTGATATAATAGCTTCTAAATCCTTCTCATCCTTTATTTCTGATAGTGGGGTACTGAACATGAGAAATTCAAGTATTAGTCACCAAATCGTTACAAATGATTTGATAAGTCCTTAAAAACTAGACATTATAAAGACATTTTATTATTTTTTCAACTTTACTTATTCTTATGGAAATATTAGTGTATGTGACGTATAGACCTACGCGACAGAATGCATGCCCACATTGCTGAACTATGCAGTGCCATCATTATAGAACTGCTGATTTTGTGTCTTTGAAGCTAGTGTGGGAGTGTATCGGCTCCTTGTTTAGAGTCTAGAGCTCACCACCGGTGATATCTGTAGAATACATAGTCTGTCCCTGAATAAAGCCGTGAAAACCGAAAGGGCTTTATACCAACACCTCTCGATGAGCTATTCATATTCAAGCTTCATTAATGACGACAGTGGTGGTATACCCAGTGGCCATACGTGTATGCCAAGATTTCTCACTGTCTGTCACAGAGGTGTAGTCAGTTACTTACTCTGCTGACGATGCTACCCAACCTATTCTTGAGTCGCTGGTGAAAAGGGGCGATTGTCCGGAGTATAGAGGTCAGTTACTTGAACTTCTGCATGATTTCTGCAAGGTTGTAGCTCTGCCTAGTGAGAATATGGGCAAAACTAACTTAGTAAAGCACATAGTTACATTGCAACATGATGTTCAACCCGTTTATGTCCCTGTATATTGCTTACCTCATAGTCAACATAAGGAAGGTGACCGTGTTCTTAAGGAAATGTTGGAATTCGACCTTAGTGAACATTTTGACTGTTCGTAGAACAGTCAGTTATTTCTTGTTTCAAAGAAGGGTGGTGAGTGATGTCCTGTCATAGACTACTGCCATGTCAATGTCTTGATTGTTCCAAACAGATTCCCAGTTCCTGTGTTCACTGATTGGTTGGAATTCCTAGGCGAAAATAACTGTGTCCTCTCGTCCCTGGATCTGTTGAGTGGCTACTGGCAAGTAGAAATGGAAGAGCCATCTCGCCCAATCACTGCCTTCAGCACCCCTTCTGGGCATTATCAGTTCCATACAGTCTATATTGAATACATGCTAAGGCTGCCTCATTATCCCTATTCTGTCTTGGAACACTTGGAGAAATTAGCAAAGGTATTCACTAGACTCCAACAGGCTGGATTAAAGATCAAACTGTTGAAGTGTCATTTCCTACTTAAGAAATTAGTTCCCCGGACATGTCGTCGATGCTCATGAAATACACATGTCAGACGAAAAGGTTACGGCATTGACCAACTTTCCTACCCCTACAAAATACTGATGCAATGCATAGCTTCCTCGGTCTTAGTGGCTATTACCATCGTTTCTTTAAGGGGTATGCCCAAATAGCTGAGCCGCTGAGTTAACTGTTAAAGAAGGACGAGCCTTTTATATGGCCAGATGAACAAACTACAGCATCTACCACCTTGAATACTGCTCATACACAAGCTCCAGTCTTGGTGTTCCCTGACTATTCTAAACTTTTCTTACTGTGCACAGATGCTTCAGGATTGGGCCTCGGGGCTGCTCTCATGCAAGTTGATCCCGAAGGCAGGAAGTGTGTCATTGCCTATGCGAGCCGAATACTATATTTTGTTGAGAAGAATTTCTGTGTAACTCATTTGGAAGTGCTTGCCATGTTCTGCTCTCTAAAACATTTCCGCAACATCACCTATGGTTACTCTATTCATATCCAGACAGACCGCCTTCCTCTTTGTGACCTGTTTCGAGGCCATAATCTTACTGGTGGTCTTGCACAATGGCAGTCATTGTGAATGATTACAGTCCAACATTTCAATACATTCCAGGAAAGTCAGACATTGTGGCTGATCCTCTCTCAAGTCATGTTGCCATCATTTCGACTGGTTGTGATTTCAGCACAGCGTTCGATTATGATGTTCTCCACGAGTTTCATCGTGTTGACCCTCCATGATCTCAGGTCATATACTTCCTTGATTCTGCTGATGGTTCTTCCTTGCCAAAGTTAGCAGTTCCTGTGTCTAATTTCTTCCTCATCAATGACTTACTGTACAAAAGAACAGTACTCACAGGTAGCAAAGTGCCTCATGGCAAAATTAGACAACTAATCATTCCAGCTTTAATTCCTTATGCTCTCCATTTAATCCATGACACCCCTCAAGCATTGCACCCGGGTAAAGATAGATGCTTATGATACGCGCGTCTTTTGTATTGTTGGCTCACTATGCAAAAAGAAATAAAAGTTCATCGTGATGCAGCCTATCTTGTGCCCGTAATAAAGGTTCTACTGGTCGGCCTGCACCCATATTACAATACCCTGTACCATCAAGGCCTTGGCAAACTGTCTCCCTTGATCTTCTGAAACTACCACGTACAGCTGCAGGAATTCACTGGAAAGAAAATAAGAAGCTGATGGATTTGGACTATGCTGATGATATTGTACTGATTTGCGGAAGTATTTATGAGTTGCAAAGGGTGCTAGAGTGTCTAGTGGAGGAAGGAGAAAAAGTGGAATTGGTAATAAATTGTGGAAAAACTTAAATTATTAATATGAACGTGGAGAACCAAATCGATTGCGTAATTGGGAATAATGTGGTGAAGAATGTAGAAAACTTTAAATATCTGGGAACGATTGTATCATCTAATGGATAATTAAACAATGAAATTGAGGAAAGGATTAGACAGGCTTGGCGAGCTGTTGGAATGTTGAAATCTGTTTGGAATATTAATATGCTTTCGGTACATAATAAAGGGAAAATTTACATGTCCATGGTTAGACCAATTTTAATTTACGGGCATGAGTCATGGTACAGTACAATTGCAACAGATAAGAAAGTATTAGGATTTGAGAATAAAATACTGAGAAGGATTCTGGGGGTAAAGTGGCAAGACAGAGTTACAAATGCAGGAGTAAGGGATATTACGAGAGAGGAACCAGTTAATGAATATGTGAGACTCTCGCTGGAAGTGGCTGGGGCACATATACAGAAAAGAAGGTAGTTTAATACAGGATGTGCCAGAGTGGACCGCTAGAGGAAGAAGAGGTAGAGATAGGCCGAGGGAAACCTGGTTGAGGACAATGAAAAAAGAATCAGGAGAGGAGTGTTGGTGGGACCTGAAGGAGATGGCAAGAGACAAATATTGGTGGAGAGAGTTCATTTAGGCCCTATACGTCCCGTGGGGTGCCACAGGAAATCATTGATATATATATATATATATATATATATATATATATATATATATATATATATATATATATATATATATATATATATATATATATGTATATATATTGTTACATAGCCTATGAATTCATCATCCTTTGTGTAATTCTAATGTACAGTATGCTGCATGTTTGATCACGAGCGTGTTCTACCTCACTCCCCCCCTCCTCCCTTATAGTAGAGTAATTCGTTCTTTCTGTTGTTCAGAGCAGGAGTGTCAACTCTTTGTCCCCTCTGGCTTCATTTGCACGTCCTTCTTACAAGTTGTATCAAGCTCTGCCGGCCCCTATATAATGAGCTCAGTCTCTACATTAATTGCCACTTAGATCTACTCCTCATTTTGCTCACATCTCTGTCCTCCCCTGTACAGTTGTTATTATTGTGAGTGCTCAGGAAGTCTCCAACCACCTAGCAGCTGTGTAATTTGAGTATAACTGTTATTGCATTTTTTCTTGTACTGTGTAGCATAAGGTGTTAATTCTTAGGCCTAGAAAGGTTTTTGTGATTCATGTGTTTTGGGTGTCAGCCATTATTAATAATATTTTGTATCTGTAATAATATATCTTGCATTCACTGAGTATTATCTGGTTTTCTCATTTTATCAGGGCTGACTTAGATAAATTTACTCTTGCTAATTTCGTGTTAATAGAGGCTATTGCAGTTAACCATATATTTAACCTGTTTTTTGCCATTACATTATCCTTATGAGTCCTGAATGTTTAGTTGTTAGTTTGAGCATTAAACTTTAACTTGTAATTTTACCTAACTCTTTTGTTTTGAACCTGGAACTTTACGGGACAGTAGTGATTTTTAGTATTCTCACTTAAAGTGTACATTATCTTTCTCTGTTCCGTAACATAAATTTGGCGACCTCTTATCAGGATATTCAGGATATTATCATAAGGATATTGCTTGATATTTTGTGACTGTGATTTATTCATGATGTCTACTATTACTACGCTTGATGAAGCCAAAGATTTTTTGTCAAATATGCAAACAGTGTGTGATGTAGAAAACAGAACAAAGAATGAACTTAAGCTTGTTGCTCAACAATTGGGAATTGCTGTTCGCTCTCATCATTCTAAAGATCAAATTATTGACATCATTAATGAAAGCTTGTTTAATGTAACTCCTCCAAATGAGCAAAAGCAGATTGAATTAGCTAAGTTACAGCTAGCCCTGCAGGAGGCTCTTACTAAGGAGGCTGAATTTCAGGCAAATGCTCGTATTCAGGAGGCTCAGGCACAAATTGAACTTGCTAGGATTCAGGCAGACCATGAGTAACACATGAAAAAAAGGTGTAACTGGATCATCTAGCTCTGATGATTTTGATGTGGCTAAAAATGTTAAACTTGTCCCTCCTTTTAATGAATCTGATTTAACAAAGTATTTTCAGTTGTTTGAGAGGGTAGCTACAGGTTTTAATTAGCCCAAAGAGTATTGGCCAGTACTCCATCAAACTGTTCTCACCGGTAAAGCTCAAGTAACTTATGCATCTTTGCCTCAGGATCAATATGATAATTATGATGTAGTTAAGAGCTTGATTCTTAAGGCCTATGAGCTTGTTCCTGAAGCCCATAGAGTAAAATTTAGGACAACTTATAAGCAAGATAAGCAATCCCATGTTGAGTATGCAAAAATCAAAGAAGATCTGTTAGAGCAGCGGTTAAATTCTAAGAATGTGGATTCTGATTTTGGTAAATTTAAGCAGATGATTTTGCTGGAGGACTTCAAAAGGTGTATTAATAAAGATGTAAGCCTATATCTTGATGAGAAAAGAATAGATAATTTGTCTGATGCTGCAGTTTTAGCTGATGAATATGTTCTCACTCACAAGAGATATTCTAGAGAAAAAAGGAAAGCTGAGAGTAAGTACGTTGCCTCTACTCAGAGTACAGGTAACAGGAAAGAGAATAGAGATGATGTTTCTCAGGAAGTAAATACCAGCTTCACCTCTAGATTTCAGAAAAGTAAATGTACTTATTGCAGTAAGCTTGGTCATACTACGGAGAAATGTTTCAGGAGACAGCGTGATGTGAACAAAAAGGAGTCTTTAAATATTCAGTCAATTGGTCTAGTGTCCACCCTTGAGAGTTCCCAGAATTCTTTAACTGAGTTAACTGAACCTGCTTTGAGGAGTAAATCAAATTCTCATGATGAAGCTCCTCTTTTGAGCATTAACGTGGGTGACACTCTCAAGAGTTCATGTGCTAATTTCCTGTCTGATGGTTTTGTCAGTCTTCTGGACAGTAATGACAGGAAATCAGTTAAAATATATCGTGATACAGGTGCCTGCCAATCCCTTATGCTGACCAGTGTTCTAGGCTCTAATGTTAATTCCTCTGATGAAACTGTAATCTTACAAGGTGTAGGGAATAATTACTTCTCTGTCCCTCTGTGCAGAGTGAATTTAGAGAGTGGTTTTGTTAATGGTTCCGTTATGGTTGGGTTGGTTGAGACACTCCCAATGTCAGGTGTAACTTTCTTACTTGGAAATGATATTGGTGGGAGTCGAGTGTGTCCAGCTCCTCAGTTGTCTAGTGAGCCAGTGGCTGCGACCCAGGATTGTTATGTCCCTGATGTGTTCTCTGCATGTGCTGTCACTAGGGCTAAGTCTAAAGTTACTGGTGACTTAGAGGATAATGATGATGATGATGTTATCCTAGCTGACACTTTTCTTGCTAATTTGGACCACTCACCAGATGAGGCAGTACCGCGTAGTGTTGATAATTTGTCTCGTCAAGAGTTGGTTGAGTTGCAGGTTGCTGACCCTGAGTTGAAAGGTCTAGCTAACTCTGCTTGCAGTGAGGAAGAGTCAGCCGGTGCTTCTACTTGTTATTATATAAAGTCAGGAGTACTTATGAGGAAGTGGAGACCCCCAACAGCATCAGCCGACTGTGAATGGGAGGTTGTACATCAAGTTGTCATCCCTCGTGTTTGTAGGCAGGATATCATTAGAGTGGCTCATGATTCCAATTTGGCAGAACACCTTGGAGTGAGGAAGACTGTGGCACGCATTTTGAAACACTTCTACTGGCCAGGTATCTTCAGAGATGTTTCCTGGTATTGTAAGTCTTGTCACACCTGTCAAGTTGTGGGGAAGTGTAATCAGACTGAAAAGGTTGCACCTCTAGTTCCCATTCCTCCTTTTGAGGCGCCATTCACCCGCGTGTTGGTGGATATTGTGGGCCCTCTTCCTAAGACTTCTTCAGGATTTTCTTATGTGTTGACCCTGATTGATATGGCTACTCGTTATCCTGAAGCCATTCCACTTAGAAATATCTCAGCAAAGAACGTGGTTAAGGAAATGCTAGGGTTCTTCACAAAGTTTGGTCTGCCCAAGGAGGTACAGTCAGACCGGGGAAGTAATTTCATGTCAAATGTTTTCAAGCAGTCTCTCAAAGAGTTGGGCATCACCCAGATCACGTCTTCAGCTTACCATCCCCAGACCCAAAGAGCATTGGAGAGATATCATCAAACACTCAAATCGATGCTCAAGAAATACTGTTTGGAACATCAGAAAGACTGGGATAAAGGTCTTCCATTCGTTGTATTTGCCGCAAGAGAATCTCCAAATGAATCACTGGGCTTCTCACCCTTTGAACTACTGTTTGGCCATGAAGTAAGAGGACCCTTTAAGCTACTCAAGGAATGCTGGCTGTCGGAGGAAGATGACGTCAACCTGCTGGAGTATGTGATGAAGTTCAAAGAACGGCTGTCCACTGCTTTATAGTTGGCGAGAGAGAATTTAGGAGCTGCTCAGGAGAAGATGAAGACTTGGTATGATAAGAGTTCCAGGTTATGCCACTTTCAGCCAGGAGATCAGGTTTTGATTCTGCTACCAGTGCATGGGCAACCTCTTCAAACCAAGTTTAGTGGTCCTTATTTCGTGGAGAAGAAACTCAGTGATCTCCACTATGTCATCGCCACACCAGATCGTAGAAAGAACAAGCAACTTTGTCACATCAACATGCCAAAGTTATATCACAGGCGGGACGAAAATAACCCAGTCTGCACTGTAGTTGTTCCACCCGAGTCTGCAAGTGAAGTTCTCCCATGCAGCATGAGCCTGAGTGATAGTTTGGTGAAGAATCCTGATATCATGAATGATCTCCAGACTAAGCTTTCTCATCTACCTCCCGAGGAAAGGCAGGAGTTTTCGGCATTACTGCAGGAGTACCCGCAAGTGTTCCGTGCCACTTCAGGAAGAACCACTGTGTTGATGCATAATGTCGATGTTGGAGACGCAAAGCCAATTAAATTGCCTCCTTACCGTGTGAACCCAGTGAAAGTTCCTCTCATCCAGAAGGAGTTTGGCTACCTGTTGGACCACAAGATGATTGAGCCCTGTCAGAGCGAGTGGAGTTCTCCTGTCACTCTAGTCCCTTAGGCAGGTGGGTCACAACGGCTTTGCATCGACTACAGACGTGTTAATTAGATAACCAAAACAGACACTTACCCTCTCCCTCGCGTGGAAGATTGCATAGACAAGATCGGAAAGGCTAGGTACATAAGTAAGTTTGATTTGTTAAAGGGATACTGGCAAGTACCTATGACTGAACGTGCTAGGGAGATCTCATGTTTTGTAACACTAGGAAAGACTTTTGCATGTTCTGTATTGCCATATGGTATGAAGAATGCACCAGCCACATTTCAGAAGCTCATGAATGTTGTAACAGAGGGTTTGGCCGTGTGTGTTGTTTATATTGATGATGTATTAATCTTCAGTGACAACTGGAAAGATCACATATGCCATGTCAGTAAATTTCTTGAGCATTTGGTTCAGGCTAATCTTGTTGCTAATTTATCAAAGTGTGAGTTTGGTCAAGCTAAAGTTCAGTACCTTGGGTACGTAATTGGTGATGGACATGTTGCACCACCAGGAGCTAAGGTTCAGGTTATAAGTGATCTTCCCAGACCTAAAAGTAGGAAAGAGCTACAAAGATTTTTGGGAATGGTAGGTTATTACAGGAGATTTGTTCTTAACTTTTCAATTCTTGTATCACCACTTACAGACCTACTGAAAAAGGGAGTTAAATTTGTCTGGACCGATAACTGTGAATCCTCTTTCAGCAAACTTAAAGCTATCCTATTAAGTCAGCCAGTGCTCGCTACTCCAAATTTTGTAAGCCTTTTAAGATGGCTGTTGATGCAAGTGATACAGGAGCTGGGGCTGTTTTGCTGCAAGAGGATAATCAGGGTATTGAACACCCTGTATCTTATTACAGTAAGAAGTTCACTCCACCTCAAAAGAACTACTCAACTATTGAGAAAGAGCTTTTGGCCTTGATTTTGGGTTTACAGCATTTTTCATTTAATTTGTGTTCTGGTTTTGACCCCATAGTCATTGATACCGATCATAACCCACTGAAATTCCTTAGTAAGTTTAAAGATAAAAATCAGAGATTGACAAGATGGAGTCTACTTCTTCAGGAGTATTCATTAGACATACAACATGTCAAGGGGAAAGAAAATGTTATTGCAGATTGCTTATCTAGACTTTAGACAGATTGTTTTAAAGTAATAAGAAATTTCCTTTGTAAAGTTCTTTTTCTTTGTGGGGAGGTGTTACATAGCCTATGATTTCATCATCCTTTGTGTAATTCTAACGTACAGTATGCTGCATGTTTGATCACGAGCGTGTTCTACCTCACTCCCCACCTCCTCCCTTATAGAAGAGTAAGTCGTTCTTTCTGTTGTTCAGAGCAGGAGTGTCAACTCTTTGTCCCCTCTGGCTTCATTTGCGCGTCCTTCTTACAAGTTGTATCAAGCTCTGCCGGCCCCTATATAATGAGCTCAGTCTCTACATTAATTGCCACTTAGATCTACTCCTTATTTTGCTCACATCTCTGTCCTCCCCTGTACAGTTGTTATTATTGTGAGTGCTCAGGAAGTCTCCAACCACCTAGCAGCCGTGTAATTTGAGTATAACTGTTATTGCATTTTTTCTTGTACTGCGTAGCATAGGTGTTAATTCTTAGGCCTAGTAAGGCTTTTGTGATTCATGTGTTTTGGGTGTCAGCCATTATTAATAATATTTTGTATCTGTAATAATATATCTTGCATTCACTGAGTATTATCTGGTTTTCTCATTTTATCAGGGCTGACTTAGATAAATTTCCTCTTGCTAATTTCGTGTTAATAGAGGCTGTTGCAATTAACCATATATTTAACCTGTTTTTTGCCATTATATTATCCTTATGAGTCCTGAATGTTTAGTTGTTAGTTTGAGCATTAAACTTTAACTTGTAATTTTACCTAACTCTTTTGTTTTGAACCTGGAACTTTACGGGACAGAAGTGATTTTTAGTATTCTCACTTAAGGTGTACATTATCTTTCTCTGTTCCGTAACAATATATATATATATATATATATATATATATATATATATATATATATATATATATATATATATATATATATATATATATATATATATATATGCAAACTAACCACAGTAGAAATGAAAGGAGCGACAATGAGTACTTTCGTATATTACATCTTGACAGAGTGAGACAGAAACGTAGAGTGTAGAGGTCTTTTATGCACACCCGCAGCAGGTAGTGGCACACAGAACAATTGATGTCCTGAATTTTTACCTGCGGCTTAACTTAGGGTCACCTGCAGCAGGGAGTGAAATACAACAAAAGATGACCTGAATCTAAAAATGCACGTGGCAAAGGAGGAGGGAGTAGGAGGGGAGTAAAGGGGAGTGGGAGGGAGGGAGAAGGGGAGAGGGGGGAGGGAGGAAGGGATAAATACTACTGCTTAACTTAAGACCTAGAGGATTAATGCTTGGTGTGTCCCACACAGGTGTGACAACATCACCAGGAGATGACAGGGAACAATCACGTGTTAGTCTGGGGGATACTGCTTTAAAATTAATTCAGTTAACAATTTATCACACTTAAAATGACCATAGCTCATGTTTACATTCTTTTCATATGTGCCAGAAATTAGACAAGATTCTATTACATTTCTTTTATCTAAGCTTTTTGATCTTGCTAGAATCTTGGAGCCTGTCCAGTCAATATGGTGTTCACTGGATGCTTTGTGCTGAAATAAACCACTACTCTGTTGGGCTGTCCTTACACTGTATTTATGTTGTGAGATTCTAGTTTCCAATTCTTTTCCAGATTGTCCTATGTAAATTTGTTACAGCTTTTACACGGGATTTTATAAACAACGCCTGAATCACTGAAAGGGCTGTTCCTGATGAGTTTTTTTTTTTTTTTTTATGGTGTTCTCATATTTGAATACTACTTGTACATTGAGTTTCCTTAGTATGTGAACAACATCAAGAAAATTTTCATGGAAGGGGAGGACAAGGGTTCTTTGAATGTTCTGGCGGTCTGGCTTATTAGTTTTCTCTTCAAGGAATCGTTTCTTGGCTGTATTGTGGCACTGAGTTCGTATGCTTTCTGGATATTTTAGCTTCTTTCCAATACTCTGAATAATTTTTAGTTCATCATCTAAAAATTCTGGGTCTGAAATTCTATATGCTCTTAGGTACATGGATATGAACACAGATCATTTTACATTAATATGATGGTTTGAATAGTAATGAACATATGAGATAATATTTGTAGGTTTTCTGTATACCTTAGTCTTCAAAACATTTTGGTCCCTGATGACTTTTACATCCAAAAATGGCAATTCATTATCCATTTCCATCTAATGAGTAAATTTAATCGATGGAACTAACGAATTTAATTGCAGGAGAAATTCATCAATAGGAAGACTGTTATGCCAGAAGCACAGGATATCATCAACGTATCGGAGCCAAACTATGTTTTGCTCCTTTATGGAGGTCAGTAAATGTTTCTCAAAGTACTCCATATAAATATTTGCCAGAACTGGGGAGAGAGGATTACCCATGGCCATACCAAATTTTTGTGTGTAAAATTAACCTTCAAAGGTAAAAGAAGAGTTGACAATGCACAATTTAATTAGCTTGATAATGTTTTCAGAGAGAATGCCGTCAGTGGTACTACCCAGAATGCTTGGTAGGAAAGTTAAAACATCATCAACAGGGACATTTGTGAATAATGATTTAACATCAAAGCTGACTAATTTGTTGGGGTACATGATATTTAGAGATTTTAACTTTCTTACCAAATCTTCATTGTTTTTTACAAATGAATCAGAGATAGTGCCTACAACAGGGGGCAACAGTGTTACAAGCCACTTGGAGAGCTTGCATGTCGTAGAGCCTACAGAGAAACATTTACTGACCTCCATAAAGGAGCAAAACATAGTTTGGCTCCGATACGTTGATGATATCCTGTGCTTCTGGCCTAACAGTCTTCCCATTGATGAATTTCTCCTGCAATTAAATTCGTTAATTCCATCGATTAAATTTACTCAGGAGATGGAAATGGATAATGAATTGCCATTTTTGGATTTAAAAGTTATCAGGGACCAAAATGTTTTGAAGACTAAGGTATACAGAAGAGCTACAAATATTATCTCATATGTTCATTACTATTCAAACCATCATATTAATGTAAAAAGATCTGTGTTCATATCCATGTACCTAAGAGCATATAGAATTTCAGACCCAGAATTTTTAGATGATATAACTAAAAATGATTCAGAGTAATGAAAAGAAGCTAAAATATCCACAACGCATATGAACTCAGTGCCACAATACAGCCAAGAAACGATTTCTTGAAGGGAAAACCTCTACCCTCTACGTTTCTGTCTCACTCTGTCTGAAGATGTAATATACAAAAGTACTCACTGTTGCTCCTTTCATTTCTACTGTTGTTAGTTTGCATACATATCTTCACGGTGAAGTGAAGTCTCTGCATATATATATATATATATATATATATATATATATATATATATATATATATATATATATATATATATATATATACACTAAACAGATACATATACATAGTCACATACACAGGAGACAGATGGACAAAAACGATGTACATTATAAAATTACCTCTTGATGCAAAATCCCAGCACTAGGACAATATATGCACATGCACCTAATGTGTGCGTGTGTGGACAAACACAGACAGACAGACACACACACACACACACACACACACACACACACACACACACACACACACACACACACACACACACACACACACACACACACGCTTGTATGCATATATACATATACACATAAACACCCTAAGCAGATACATATCCATAGTCACATACACAGGAGACAGAGGGACAAAAACGATATGCAATATAAAATCACCTCTTGATTCAAAATCCCAGCACTAGGACAGTACATGCGCATACACCTGATGTGTTCGTGTATGGAGAACACACACACACACACACACACACACACACACACATATATATATATATATATATATATATATATATATATATATATATATATACCTAGGCTGCTTCCCCCAAGGAAAGGAAGGTAGCCGAGACATGACGACACACTCCCCATTTACTCATCCATTCAAACACATTCATTCGCATCTTAGCCCTAAAGGGGAGAACGGACAGATCCTCACTGCACCACACCGCACAAGGGTCAACTGCGCAATGCAATCAGTGACATCCGCAGCAGGGTCCGACAGTAGAGCTGGTTTACCCCTGCCACATCATGACAGACTCATCCCCTTACCCGCACCTGACCTGAAATAGCTGATCAGACCAAATGCGGGAGAATATCCCCTCAGGGCTGCGTCATCACTTATTCATTCACAATTTCTATCCATTTTTTTCTGTCACGCACAGCCACTCTTCCTTGCTCAACAGACATCCCTCTCGCATATATATATATATATATATATATATATATATATATATATATATATATATATATATATATATATATATATATATATATATATATATATATATATATATATATATGACCATGATTGAGGACACATTTTGTAAAGTGATGGTTGATGGTTGTCTGAGTGATTCGTTTGAAGTCAAGTCCGGAGTAATTCAAGGTGGTGTTCTATCGCCTTTACTATTTATATTGGTCATTGATTACATTATGAAACGCGTTGGAACAGAAACCGGTGCAGGTATACTTTGGGGAGAGAACAGGAAACTCTTGGATTTAGATTATGCAGATGATATAGTTTTGATTTGTGATGGACCAGAAGAGATGCAGAGAGTGTTGGGCTGTTTGGTGAGTGAAGGTCGCAAGGTGGGTTTGGTTATTAATTGTGGAAAAACTGAAATAATCAATATGAATATGGAGAATGCGCAGGAATGTGTAATTGGAGGTATGGTTGTAAAGCAAGTTGATAGGTTTAAATATTTAGGTACTTATTTAGCCAAGGATGGTTCTTTGAACTTTGAATTCGAGGAAAAGTTAAAGAAGGCTAATCAGGCAATGGGAATGCTTAAAAATATTTGGAATAATAACAATTTTTCTGTGCATACAAAAATCAAACTTTATAAGGTAATGGTTAGGAGTATCTTAATTTATGGACACGAGTCTTGGTACAGCACAGTGACTATGGAAAATAAATTCTTGGTGTTTGAAAATAAAGCACTTAGAAGAATATTAGGAGTTATGTGGTGGGAAAGGATACCAAATAGTAGAATTAGAGAAATAACGGGAGTGCAGCCGATCGATGAATATGTTAGATTCTCACGATGGAAGTGGCTACGACATGTGTATAGGAGACATGGAATAGTACGAGGTACACCAGGGTGGGTGGCACTTGGTAGGAGAGGTAGAGGAAGGCCAAAAGAGACGTGGGTGAGGACAATGAGACGGGAAGCTGGAGATGAGTGTTGGGGAGATCTTCAGGAGTTAGCACAAGATAGGATGTGGTGGTGTGAGTTCATCGAGGCCCTATGCATCCCCGAGGGTGCCACAGGAAATGATATATATATATATATATATATATATATATATATATATATATATATATATATATATATATATATATATATATATATATATATATATATATATATATATATACACACACTGAAATGTCCTATCATTGTCCTGGTGCCAGGGCATTACAATGAGAGGAAGTCAGGGTGAAGGGTGAGATTGTCTTCGAGTACATCAAGATGTGTGATGAAATCGGTACACAAAGTAAAAAACAAGAGTCCAGGGGGTCTGGATGCGGCAAGAACTGGGCAGTTAATGATATGATGGGATAATACTTCATCCATGGGATTGTGTCAGTTTACATGGTCTGTTGGCGGTCGGTCGTCCAGAGATTTCCCCTGGGGAGCGATACCCCAAGTGACTGCGGGGAACAGCCACATCACAGCGCCGGGTGAGAGTGGGATGCTTGCCGTAGATGTGACTCACGCCACAGTAAGTGTCATATTGCTGGATGGTGACAGTAGTAGGACGTTCAGTATCGGTATGCAGGGCTAGGTCCTCCCTGGACTCTTCGAGAAGGATTCTCTGGACAATTGTTGTGGATACAGGGAGGCAGATGGCAGCTAGGGGGAGGTTACGGCAGCTCGGGCCAGGCGATCTGCCTGGTCATTGTGGATGTGACCAACATGGGCTGGAATCCAAATAAAAGAAACCCTGAGACCAAGAGCATGAGCCTGATGGAGGCAGGAGTAGAGGGAGATGAAAAGAGGGGAGTGGCGTCGGGGGAGGGGGGTTGCAA
The DNA here is from genome assembly GCF_032717465.1 of Coenobita brevimanus. Classification (NCBI taxonomy): domain Eukaryota; kingdom Metazoa; phylum Arthropoda; class Malacostraca; order Decapoda; family Coenobitidae; genus Coenobita; species Coenobita brevimanus. Next base: position 16,544,979 of record NC_137015.1, on the reverse strand, counting down.
AGTAAGGCAAGGGTAGCTTGGGAATCACTGATGATGAGACCTGTTAGGTGATAAGAGAGAAGTCAAAGGCAGAACGTATAGCAGGTAGTTCACACTGGGTACTGCTGGCCCAGTTGGGAATGCAGTGGGAGGTGGAGAAGACGGGGAAATCAGAGTTAGTTAAGGCAATGCAAGCAGCTCCTGCCCAGCTGTTAAGCGAAGACAGAACCGTCAGTGTAGACGTGAATAGGATGGGAATGTTAGGTGCAGGCTATGGAGTCAAGGGTTTCAGTGATGGAGAGCTGTGAAGGGATAGGTAAACGGTCAGAAGCAGTGGCAGAAGGTGTGTAGTGCACAGCAGGAGTCGTACGTGTCCAGGCAGGGGGCAAAGGGTCAGTAGGGATGGGAGAGACAAGATCAGCATGGATACTGGCAGGATCACGACAAGAAAGCTGGAGAGGACAGTTGAGTGCCGAACGAATTCTTTTTACCCAGGATGCCAGGCCTGGCAGGTGAGTATGCTGGAATCGATCTAGGTGAGTGGAATCTGAATGTCAACCAGTCGGAAGGAAAATGGTGAAGCAGGAGACGGAAATGTGGTCAGACACTGTGTGGCAAAGCAGACTCCAAGCATATGAATATGATCAGTGATGGGACACAGATTGAGTTCATGGAGCACATTGACTACTCTGGCAGACCTGGTGCAGTGAAGAATGAGATTCATCACCCGATTTTGTACCACTTCAAGTGATTGGAGCTGCGCTGAGGGGACAAGAGAGAGAGGGATAGCAGAAGGGAGCGAATATATGACAGGTAAAATGATCGAATGACAGGGATGCTAACCCCATGTTAGTCACAAGTGAGCGTGCCAATGATTTAAGTCTGCAGCAAAGGTGGGTGCAGATAGTGGAGACATACTGGGAGGGGTTAAAGAGGGAAGAGAGAGGAATTCTGAGGAAAGTATAACCCTACACCACCTCAAGTTGAGAGCCGAGGAGAGTTATGGTGCTGCAAGCAAGGCTATCAGTAAGGGATTGTGTAAACAGTTTGGTTTTGGCAGTGTTGATAATCAACCCACAGCCTGGCCGAACATAACTAGGACATGTTGAAGAGCGATGGGAGAAGGGGAGTGGATGCAGATATCAACAGCATAGGTTAGGATCAGAGAGGAGTCAGGGATAGGACCTAAAAACAGAAGAGTCTATTCATGAGAAGACTGAAGAGAAAGGGGCTAAGTACCCCCACCCTGAGATGTGCCAAGACTGAAGGGTCGGTAATTACTAACCGCCCCACAAAACAGAACTTGAGAATGATGATGGGACAGGTATCTTTCCAGCCAGCAGAACAGGTGGCCAGAGACACCCAGGTGGGCAAGTTCGTCAAGGATGATGTCACGGTTTGCGATCTCGAATGCAGCTTTGAGGTCAATGAAGGCTGTACAGGAGGAGGATGTGAAGTGAGTTAGTAATGCTGCAAGATGATGTTGTATGCTTCGGCCTGAAAGGAAACAAAAAAGATGGGGAGAGAGCTGGTCCTGAAAAAGATTACGGAGCCTTTGCTAAAAGAATTCTCTCGAGGACTTGCAGATGCAGGAAGTTAGGGAAATGGGACGGAAATCTGAGGTATCAGGCTTAGGGATGGGGATCATGGTGCTGTGGGTCCAGTCTGCAGGAAGACTACCTTCGCAAGGATTCTGGTTGATGAGTGAGAGTAGGGGATTGCCAGGGACTTGAGCACTGAGTCTGAGTGTGGCGTAGGTGATCCCGTCATCACCCAGGGCAGTTGCCATGCCTTGCAATAGCACAAGGAGCAACTCATCACCGGTGATGGGATGATCACTGAGGGGAAAGGGAGTGGAGTGAGCCTCTGCAATATGTGCTAGCCTGTTTCCACTAGCAGCCGGGAGGTGAGCCTTGATGGGGGGAGGCAGGGATGTCAGGTGAGATTGGGTGGACCATTTGTCAACTAGGTTGTTGGCATATTCCACAGGATTGTAGTGGAGAGGAGGGTTGATGGACTCACATGATTGAACAACTCTGTTAACAAGCCGCCAAGCCTTAGATCGAGGAGTGTGTGCATTAATATGCTGGAGAAAGTCATGCCAATACTCCTGACAAACACTGTGTTTGAGGTCACAGGAGGACCTGGCTGCGGTGAGATAGGACTGGAGGTTGTCAGCTCTGCGGTCAGAGTGGTACACAGCCGCTGCTCGCTGCACTTCCTCCTCACTGTCAAGTAGACGGCGATCCCACACCAACTCCCCAGCTTGGTGGGCAGAGGCTTTCTTATGGTTGACTTGCAGCACATAATGATCATAGTGGATCTGATCTGTACTACGATAACTAAGGAGGTGTAAAGTTTAGTTGATGTGGTGAACCAATGACTGGCAAACCATGTGGTTAGCATGCCCTTGAAAGTGGGATGGAGCGGAAGAGGGATATTAATAATATTTCATGACATGGTAGTGCTACGAGTTTAATATGGTAATGGAGTATGTGGCAAGGATGGCAATGTGGTTGGAGATAAGAATAGAGACAATGTCAACAGAGACACCATGTTGTACACGTTGCTACCAAGACGAGATCGAGATATCCTCCCCACACATGAGTAGGATGAGGAATGGGGAATGGATGCAGATGATGGTCATTGGTAAAGTCATGGAGACGATGACCAGCAGGAGAAGCACGGGAACCACCAAATGACGGATGAAAGGCGTTAAAATCGCCCAGGTAGAAGACAGGTAAGGAGCAGCGGGTAGGTAAAGTGGTGGGGTCACCCCCAGTTGGACTGAGATTGACGTTGCACATACAAAAGAGGCATGACTGGCAGTGAAGTGAAATAAATGAAAGAGGGAGGAGTGAGAAGAGGCAGGTGATTTGGTAATGAGGGTGTGAGGAATGGAGTGACGAATGTATGTAACCATACCTTGGCCAGAATGAGTATGATAGCAGGGGTATCCCCGAAGCCTGGATGGGGGTCTGGGGTGACGAGAGTGAGGGAAAGCCTCCTGAAGCCAAATAACAGCAGGGTGATGAGATGAAGCATAATGATAAAGATCAGCCAGTCAGCGGTGGACGCTCTGTATATTCCAAGATAACATTTTATACTGTCTGGGTTTGGGAGTCGTTAGGACAAGGAGGGAGACGGAGAATTGTCATGAGAGAGTTGGGGAATGGAAGGTTGGGGAAGTGGGGGAAAGAAGGAGGAGAGTGAGTGGGGAGGTAGGAGAGAGGTAGGTCTCATATGTACGGTTGCTGTGAGAGAGGGAGGTAGGGTGAGGCCGGTGGAGGGGAGGGGGTGGCACAGAAGCGAGGAGGTATGGAGGAAAGGAGTGGGTGAGGAAGTAGAGACAGAGGAGGCTTGTGTGAAAGGGTGAGGCTGGGATGCAGGTTGCGGGACAAGACTGGGTGATGGTGAGATGGAAGGGAGGGAAGGAACAGGGTTAACAGCAGCAGTGGTAGTTACATAGGAGTTGGTTTGTGGGAGCTGTGGAGTAGGCAGAGAAAGAATATCAAGGTGAGAGAGTACATACAAAAGGAGACTGCGTAATTCCTCGTGCTGGTGCTGAAGGAGTTGCAGTTGATGGTCTGATGGGTGGGTCAGGGGGTGAGGGGGGGAGGAGTGAGCAGCCTTTTGCTGGGCACAGAGAGGGGCAGGGGATAAGGGAGAGGGAGGAGGGGGGCTTGAAGTAGACCCAGTGGCAGGAGGATGTGTCAACTGATGATCAGGAGCAGAGGTGATGGTGGGGGCAGAAGCAGGGGCAGGGAGGGCTGAGTGGTGACTTGGGCAGTCCAAGTGCCGAGCAGTGACGCCCACACGCTCACACCGGGGGCACTGGAACTGCGGTGAACGTAGGAGACAAGGATGGGCAGCCATGGGGTCAATGGGGGCTGGTGGCATGGGTGGTAGGGGCAGCTCCAGGAACTCAGATGAGTGGGGGTCGGGTCCATGGGGACTGGGAGAGTGAATGGTGAAGGAGTGCCTGACAGGGTAGGTTGTGGTTGTATGGGGGCCACTGCACAGACCACACCGTTCTGCAGACCAGCATTGGCATGAGATGTAGCCGGACTCATAACTGCGATAACACAAGACCTGTGATGGCGTTACCTCAATGAAGATACAGGGGGGAAGGAGTAGCTAATAGCTGTATTCGGGATGGGGAAGTCCTCTCCCTCCCATACAACACTGGCATGGCTGATGGGCTCGCCCAAAGAGTTGTACAGGTGACGTGCTTGCTTCACACCAGGTATGTTGTGCAGGACTGTAACAGAACTGTCAGTTGCCAGGCATTTCACAAGGTATTCTGGCAATTTTTTTCTTCTAATTAGGGCATCATGGAGTACAAATATGACGTCCAAAAGCCTCTCAGTTGTTAGGGTCTGGATGAGATTCGGATAATTCCTGTGGATGTAGATGTTAGGAGGTGAAGGAGACACAAGATGAACAGCTTTAGGATGTCACGTGATAAGGGGGTGAATGGATGCATGCTGGCGCCAGACACTGCGAACAGCAGGTGTGCATGTGGAGGGAAATCCCAGGCGCACATATTGGTCTCGTGGTAGGACAGGAGGGAGCTGGGGCCGCGGAGGGGGGTATGGTGCTGGTGGTGAAGGTAGAGGCAGGGTCATCACGGCTGGAGGGGTGTGAATTTATGGCAGAGGGTCGTTCTGGGTGGTTGGCACTTGATGCCTGGATGTTGGGGTCAGTGACTGGAGGTTCAGCACACTCCCTTGTTGGGAAGCATGAGGCACTAGCATCATCATCATCATCATCATCATCACCACCAGCACTGTCGAGCCTGATGCGTTTAATTGTTCCAGTAGTAGGTTCGTTGGATGCAGCAGGGTCACCAGCAGCCGGGGCTGAATTGTGGGAGGCGTCAGTGTCTGGCATGGAGTGTGTGCGACAGCGTACAACAGTCGCGGGGGGGTAGCACTATGTGACCCCCTCCCCCCTCGCACCACACACCCATCCTGATGCAGATGCGCAGAACTTCATGGGCAGTCTACTGCACAGCGTGGGTGTGGGGTGAGAGGCCTCGCCATTGCAGCCAAGACTCGCACACCATGAGGATATGCACTCTCAGGTTTCCCTGTAGTGTACTGTGGATGGCTGTTTTTTTGTTCTCTCTGCTGTTTTGTACCTTTTCAGCACCATGCCTCTGCCACCACGTGTGAAGAAACTCCTGACTCACACCACCAAGATGAAGATAATCAGGAGAAAAGCGGAGGGGCAAGGGAACCCCTCTATCGGCAAAGCCATGGACCTGGCAGAATCTACAGTGAGGACTGTTTGGAAAAACAGGGAGGCCATCAAGAGGCTTGTGAAGACATACGGGGGATCAGAGCATGATGGCCCTTCCCACGTGGGTAATCGTGCGATAATTCTGATGGAGAGATACCTTGCCATCTTCATTAAGAGAAAGGAGAAGGAAGGCGTGCTACTTAATGGTAGATACATCTGGCACCAAGCCAAGCCGTTTTACAAGGCAGCATCTCGCAAGTTATCTGTTGACAAATCTTTCAAGGCATCAGTTGGATGGCTGTACTGTTTTTTACAGTGCAAGGATCTTCATCACATCAAACTGTTTGGTGAACCAGCTTCTGCTGACGAGGTAGCCACAAGAGAGTATCCTGCAATATTAAGGGAGATCACTGAAGGACAGTACACCAAGGACCAGATCCACAACATCGACGAGATGGCAATGCCAAAATCAACCTACATCACATAGGAACAGAAGCAAGCCCCTGGTCGCAAGCTGGACAAGTCAAAGATGACGGTCATGCTGACCATCAACCTGTCTGGGAGCCATAAGATGTGGCCTGTTGTCATACACACAGCTTCATGCCCTAGATTCTACAAAAACCTCACTAATAGAGACGCAAGTGGCATGTATTGGTACAAGTCTGCTAACGGGTAGATGACTGGCAACATTATGGCTGAGTGGCTGATGAAACACTGCATCCTGGATGCCAGGGCCAAGTGTCGGGAACCTGGCATTCAAGATGCTATTATTGCTTGACAATGCACCAAGTTATCCGCCTTGTCTTGACGATCTTCACAAAGATTGCCATGTTGTTTCTCTGCCACCTAGGATGAGATCATGCATGCAGCCATTGGATTAAGAATTGATTGCCACAGTGAAACAGTTTTACCACCAACAGGTGTATGACTGGCTACACAAGAAGACCGATACTCAAGTGGAACTTCATGCCCTAGAAGAAGACAACGACTTAGATATGGACGACACAACAGAATCTTCACCATCCCTGCCAGTAGTTGAACCACCACCCGCTTCACCAGACAAGTCTGTTGTGGCATTTTGGCGTCGTGTTTCAGTAAAGGACTCATTTGACTTCATCCTACACGCCTGGGACGAGATAACCCCTGCAATGGTGAATCATGCATGGCGATTACTTGTGCCTCACTTATGCACGAACCACAAGTGGCCATTCAATCTCTGGTGGAGGCAGAGGCAGCCACACTGACAGCAGCACAAGCTGTACCAGGTTTCGAGGGTGTAACGTTGGCAGAAATACGAGAGATATTTACATGAATATATGGTATATATGAATATATTTCATTGCTGAAGTGTTCATATTCTAAAGGTGTCCATAAGTGTCATTATAAAACTTTTCATAATTTCATTTCCGTGTTCTGGTGTTCATTGTTTAAGTGTTCGTTTTTCAGATGTAGCTTACAGATTATATACATTTGTCGCAGACTTACATAGTAAAGTTCAACACTTATTATCCGAGTCTGGAAAAGTCTGTGTGCGTACAAATTTCTGCATGTTGGGGCAAGGTGATGGCATGTAACACCTAAAGTATTTCATGACTTAGAAGAGAGGAAAATGTATTATACCTCATACCAATTAATCTGGCCAGGCATGTATGGCAACACTGTTCCTTCGGAGATTCTGATTGGTTGGAGGTGTTTGTTCGATTTCGTTGTTGCTTAAACCGATAATCTCTTTAAGCAGATTTCCTTAATTATCTGTTATATTACGAAGTGTTGGAGATATAAAGGAATTGTTCGAATGCTGACCTTGACTTGGACTATTATAATACTTTGTTGACTCATATCTCTATCTTCCTACGAAAGTTTCATTGTTACTGAGAGTATAACGGATTTCTTATTGCTTTTGACGATTGTATTGTCAACAAACTCAGTACTCTATCTGATAATAAAGAGATTATCGCTTTAAGCAACAACGAAATCGAACAAACACCTCCAGCCAATCAGAATCTCGGAAGGAACAGTGTTGTTTTATATATGCCTGGCCAGATTAAGATTTGAGAAAAACTATTTAAGGTTACTACACATTGTTCACTTTACCTTGGCCTAACGTTGCCATGATTTCATCTTGAATGCTGAGGTATAACGAAAGATTAATACAACGATATGATACTAATCATGAATAAATGCTATGGGAAGGATTTAGATCCATAGCACTGTCTTTTTTTCTGTCACTCAACTGCAAAAGGACGAAATTATATTACACTACAATACTGCCCCTTACCTTTTACAATACTGCCCCTTACCTCTTACATACAAATTGGTAACATACAGAATAGTGAAATAAGAAGGTACAGTACGATGCTTTTCAGAATTAAAAATGCAAAAGGCCTTTTGATGTCCATGACTTCAGTTATGAGGCGTCCGTTGTTAACGTTTCCGAAATCTAGGGAACTGCTGAATTCGCACGCATAGGAAATAATAATCCCAACGCTAAAACATATTATTACCAGCCACATTAGAGAAGCTGGTATTGTTTTAAATTGTCTGTCTGTCGATGAGTCTGTTAGCACGATAACTTCGCAGTCGCTCAAGTTATCATAAAAAAAAAAAAAAAAATTACAGGTTTATAGTAGGAATGAAAATCTCCTATGAGTTGAAACCGGTGAAAGTAGGTCAACGTCTGTTTGTCTGTTAAAACGATAGCATCGCAACTACTCAAGATATCAAGATTTATTTCCTTTGAAAATTTCCCACGAGTTCGAAATTGGTGAAAGTAGGTCAAAGTCTGTGTGTCTGTTAGCACGATAACTTCGCAACCGCTCAAGATATCAGCACAAAATATTACAGTTGCGTAGTGAGAATGAAAAACTCCTGCGAGGTCGACATTGGTGAAAGTAAGTCAAGGTCAAGGTCATATTCCGAGCCGCGTTCGATATGTATCGGCTCGCAGCTGGTGTTATTCCCCACTTAGGGTGGCCTGTAGTTGTTGTTGTTATTATTATTATTATTATCATTATTATTATCATCATCATCATCATCATCCGGACCTCCTTTCCCACCCAAGGGTAGGGTGAGGAGTAGCAATGTCCAGACAGCACAAACTTGCCCAATCCACATAGGCCACACTTCCATTCACTCATCATTCAAGACCCTGGAATCCTGGCTGTACCGGACACGCCAGAAACATTAACCACATTCTGCAGCTTCACACAAACGTATCTGATTGAGTCAATCCAGACCCTGCCATGCTCACAAAGGGTGCCAAAATCCCTGATCATGCACTTCTCCTCACAACATTCATCCAGCCAGCTCAATCTCTTGTCAGTTCCCTAGCCTCTCCGACTTCCAAATCTCTCTTCCTCACACCCTCATCCACCATATCTCTCCATCTTCTCCTTGGCCTACCTCGCCTCCTCCCTCCTTCAAATTTGCTCAGGTATACCTTTTTCATCACTCCATTGTTATCCATTCTTTCCACATGACCATGCCATCTCAGGACACTCTCTTCGATTCTGGTGTCCACCGACTTCCTCACTCCACACCTTTCACGAATCACATTATTTCGTATCCTATCCACCCTCTGTAAGCCACATACATTCCTCAGCAGTCCCATCTCCACTGCTCTTTCTCTTGACTTTTGGTTTTCATGCCACACCATAGTCTCGCACCCATATGTTAAAGTTGGCACTAACACTCCCTCATGTAAGCCTTGTGCAGCTGCAACACTCAAGTTTCTGTTTCTTATCAAAGGCTTCATTGCACCATCTACTTTTCTTTCTTGTGTCACTCTACTTTCAACTTCTTTTGCACATTTTCCTCACTTTTCTATCACTGTACCCAAGTATTTGAACTCTCTTACCAATTCCAGTCTCTCTCCATTCACTGTGACATCACACTGGGAGTCACCTTCTCTCTGAATAACCATCACCTTACTCTTCTCTACATTTACTCTCAAGGCACGACGCTCAGAGACATCAGCAAAACTCTGCATTAGCCTACCAAGTTCTTGTCTGCTAAGCAGTACTGCATCATCAGCATACAACAAATTTGAGATATTCCATCTATCATCATTCATTACCAACGCCATCCCTCTCTCCATTACTTGTGTTTTTACTTCTCTGATCACCCCATCCATATATATATTGAACAACCATGGAGACATCACACAACCTTGTCGCACGTCCACACCGATCGTGAACCATTCACTTAGATGCCCATTAACCCTTACACATGCTTCGCTACCAACATAAAAAAAACTCTTGACAGCAACTAGCAGCTTACCATCTACATCATACATGCGCAGAACTTTCCACAATCTCTCTCTGTCTACTTTGTCATATGCTTTTTCCAGATCCATGAATGCCATAAACACCTGATGGTCATTCTCACAAGCCTTCTCTGCTACCTGTCTCACTGCAAATACTTGATCAACACATCCTTTCCCAGTCCTAAAGCCGCCCTGTTCATCACTCACTAGGACTTCTGATATCTCTTACTTTCTCTGTAATAATTCTTCCATATACCTTTCCTACCACAATCAATAAACTTATGCCATGATAATTCTTGCACTCACTCCGCTCACCTTTATTTTTGCACAGGGGTACAAACACAGCCTTTTTCCACTCTGCAGGCACAGTTTCACTCATCCATGCTTTCTTACATACTTCCAACTAGCACATCATTCCACTCTCTCCACTACATGTAAGCATCCCTGCATGCACCTCATCAACCCCAGTTGCTTTCCCATTTTTCAGTTGTTTCACAGCGCTCTTCACCTGTGCGAGTGTCACATCTCCTGGCACTGCATTCCTTCTCTGCACACCCCCCAAACCGGTAATGTTTACAGCCGCTCTGCTCTCTGTCTATTCCCATTCATAAGGTTTTCAAAATATTCTTTCCATCTGGTCCTTACTGCATCTACATGGGTTAGTAACCTACCACTGCATCCTTCACACCATCACATTTCTTTCCGCTTTCACTTCTACATTTCTGCACCTCTTTCCAGAATAACTTCCAATTTTCAGAGTACAGTAGTTTGCATTCTTTTTTCTTCCCATATCATCATTTACCTCATCCTTTTGCCTCTTCACTAGTCTCTTTATGTGTTTCTTGGTCTCGATATACTCAGTTCTTATTTCAACTGAACCCCTATCCTGTAACCAGTTTAGCCACTTCTTGCTCTTTTCCTCCACAGCTCTCTTAACCTCATCCCACCATGTTGTATTCTTCCTTTTTTGTTGATACTCTTGCCACACCACACACCACTTTGGCATTCCTAACTAAGCAATCCCTACATGCATTCCACAAGCTGTCCAGATCTAATTCATTCCAATTCACTGATTCTAGCTCGTCCTCTTCTTTGGTCCTGTAATCATCTGCCATTTCTTTGATTCTCAGCTTTTCAACTTTCAGTCTTTCTCCCTGACTGCTCCTCTCTCTCTTGATCCACCTCACTCCTCTCAGCTTTAACTTGCATACCACGGTCAAATGATCTGACAGACCACATCGTCCTCTCACGGCCCTTGTATCAGCAACCATTCCCATCATCGATCTCTCTACGAGCAGGTAATCAATCAGGCTTCTATCAACACGATCCCCGTTTCCTCTAGACCATGTATATTCATGTGCATCTTTGTGTTTGAAATACTAATTACAAATGCACAACCTCCTCTCCTGACACATATCCTTTAGTCGATTCTCATTATCATTTCCTCCTGGTACTTCATAACAACCCATTATGTGATCCCCAGGACCAGTGCCTACTCTTCCGTTCATATCCCCCATCACGATCACTTTACAATTCCTGGGCATTTCTCCCACTACTTTACCCAGCTCATCCCAAAACCTGTCTTTCTCTCTCTCACTCCTGTCTTCAAACGGTGCATACGCTACAATCACTGCCACTTTCACCTTTTCAGACTTCAACTTGACATACATACACCTCGAGCTGACACATTTGTAGTCGCTCATTCCACTCTGCCACACCTCATTCATCAACAGAGCAACTCCTTCCTTACATCTTCCTCTCCCGTTCATTCCCGATCTTACACATTTCACATCCTCCCACTCTTCCACTTCACACCATTTCATCTTCGCGTCACATAATGCCATCACAGCATATCTCGCACTCTTGAACACATTCACCACTTCCACCCTCCTGCTCTCCTCATTCACACCTCTCACTTTCCACATGGCCACGCGAGTCTGCCCATTTGGTTGGGGCCCTAGGCAGGTATTGGTCCCTCCGAGGCTCTCTGAAGCTACTGCCATGATTCAGAGAGCCTCAAAGGGCCCAATACATGCCCAGGGCCCCATCATCATCATCATCATCATCATCATCATCATCATGCATGTATGCTAGAAGCACAGGAGATGTGATATTTTGCTCATCCTGTGTGCATGTGTGTGTGTGTGTGTGTGTGTGTGTGTGTGTGTGTGTGTGTGTGTGTAAGCAGGATAAATGAGTTTTGATCAAGTTATATCCAAGCTTGAGAGAAATGTTAGGAGTCTGCGAAAGGTGATGAACATTACTACTGTGAACAACATGTCAAAGGTCAAAGCTATTTAGAAGTTAGGGTCCGATTTAGATCAAACTTGCTGGGAGGGCTGAAAGTAAGTCAAGAAGAAATGAAATCAGTTTGAGAGCAGTTAATCAGAGATTAAGGTTGCAAGGTCGGCTTTTGATCCGTTTGTGAACAAAATTGATTAGACTTCGTGGACGTGTTGTGGGTCAGCTATGGGGTTGACCTATTGTCTTTTAGAACAATGTGTCAGACGGCAATGCCACATGAAATGGCCAATTTTAACGTTCCTCTTTTTTCGATTTAGGTCAATGTTACTGGAAGAGCTGAAGGCAAGGCAAGAATAAACGGATTCGAGTTTGAGAAAATCATTCTAAATTTACGTTCACTGGGAAAAGTCAAAGGTCAAGGTCATATGGTAAGGTTAATATCATATGCTTTAACCAAATTTAGATCAAAGATGATGGAGTGGTTGAGGGTAATGCAAGAAGGAAGGGAATCGATATTGAGGACAATCAGTCCAGAGTCAAGCTAACAAGACAAGGTCAAAACTTGATCCGTATGTGTCTCTGTGTGAACAAAATTACTAGAGCAATTTAAACTGATTTGGGCAATGTTTGGTGGACAAGTTAACCCCTACACCGAGGGCTTGTTTACCAATTACTTGCGTGTCCCGTGGGGTTATTTGGGCTCCGACAGACTCTCAAAAAATATTTGCTAAAAATCAGTTATTAGTCCTAGAATAATAAAATTAAATATGCTTATAGCACATACCTTCAGCTTTCTCCTGGAATGATTGTTAAGCCTTCGTCAGTTTCTGTAGGACTTGTGGAGACCTCTGAAGTAGGGTAACTAAGTCTCCACTTTACACTTCCCGACAACCCGTTATATGATTACCACAGCCAGATACAAACACTAAAAAAAAAACAGTGTGAAAGCAATGGAAATTACGAGCGCGTCTGATCGCCGCTTTGCGCTAGTTCGCTCTAGGCACTCTGTCATTTATTATTCAAAAACCCCTCACACTTTATATTTCTATTACTATACCACACTTATATATATTTGGAGTCTTTCTCCATAAGTTTCCTTCAGTCGTTTTATTTTATTGTCACTGAAGTCATTCTATTTTTCAGTCAGTAAAATACGTAGAGAGCCACGGATTCACTCTCACTGTTATAACATAAATTATTTGTACTCATATTCTTATATTACTAATTACTTATATTACTATTTACATTTTCTATTCTATTTTCAATATTTACCCTTCTATTTTACTTACAATATGTTATTCACTGTCACTTTCAGTAAGATGAAACTATAATACACTGTTCAATCATATGAACTGAACATCCATTGCTTTCACCTGCTATTTACACATTATTTACACATTATTTGCACATTATTTCCAAATAATTCTGCTTCCACACTTGCACTGTTAGAACTGCTTCTGGCTGTGATAATCGAAGAAGCAGGTTACACAGAGGGGAACCTGGCATTCAGCGCACTGCCAAGAGGTGCGTTTATGCTCAGGTGTGCGGCGTGTGGTATGCGCACATACCTGACACCTGCGAATCGCAGCCTTCCTTTTCCCTGTGGCAGGCATTAGCTCAAGTCTGTGCCGATCCATATACGCCCTCTGCTCAAGTCGGTCGGGAAGTGTAACTGGATGGCGCCTTGGAGTTGCTGCTTGCACCTTACCATATTTTTCCAGCAGCTGCTGGACACAAGTCCTGGCGAACAACCTCAGGGAGAAGGACTTGGGTGGCTTTACCTTCATCTTGTACAGGATGAAGGCGTTCAGCATCGTCATATCTATGAGATGCAGAAAAACTTTCCTGTACCACCTAGTATTCTTCCTGAGGCAGTCGATCTCACCAATCATCATGTCGGACTTGTCCACCAGCCGCATGTTTATATTATAGTCCAACACAGCATCAGGTTTCATCACAGGCTCGCCTGTCCTACGGTCGACCTTCCCACTGTCTCTCATCTCCCCCTTATGTACGGTGGTGAGCATGTGCACGACTCTCTTGTCATGCCACCGTATTGCCAGCATCTTCTCAGACTTGCGTAGGTGCACGTCTCCTCGCTGCGAGTTTCCCGCCTCTGGGAATTTGGGGAAGTTGGCACGATTACTTTTCACAGTGCCGCAGGAGCCAATGCCGTGCTCAGAAAGGTATTTGGCAAGTTTCGGTGCTGTATAGTAGTTGTCTGTATACAGCACATGATTCCCACCAAAATACTTTTCTAGGAGCACTTTCACTACACAGCCTGAGAAGCCAAGGGGGTGTGTTTTATCGAGTTCGACAGTGCTGGCTGAATATATGACGAAGTCAAGGATGTACCCCGTCTTACAGTCGCACAGTACAAAGAACTTAATTCCAAAGCGATGGCGTTTGCTTGGAATGTACTGGACAAACCGAAGACGTCCTCTGAACAGAACCAAGGACTCATCAATGACAACCTTCTGAAATGGGTGGAAGAATGACATGAACTTATCCTTCATTCTGTTCAGAATCTCCCGGATCTTCCAGAGTGGGTCGGTTTGGGAAGGTACATCATTATCGGCAAAGTGCAGGTTTCCCATGATGTTCCGGAAGCGATCTCTGGCCATGTACTTGTTGAAGGTCGGTGAGGGTAGTAAGGGGTCCATGGACCAGTATTCTTCCAACTAATGCTTCTTGGAGTGTGGCATAAGAAGCATGAGGACAAAGAACACATACAGCTCCTGCACTCCCAGCATGGTCCACTGTTGCATCTTGGCTGCACCTGTACCACTAGCAGCACATTGTGATTCGAACCTGTTGGTCTCATCACATATGTGCTGCATGACTTCGTCATCTAGGAAGGCCAAAAGGTAGTCGACACACTCAGCATTTTCGTCCATAGTGAAGGCAGGCTGAACTCCTGACGAGCTCTCATCGAAAACCAGGTTTTCGGGGACAAAATCTGACCCTTCCGTCCACACGAAGGCGTCCAGGACTCCCTGGCGTGGCGGTGGAGGGATGGTGGTGGTGGTGGTGGTGGAGGTTGGCTGAGAGGGAGGCTTATCTCGGTCAAGGTCACTCGCACTGACCCTAGGTTGCCGTACAGCACTAGCAGCCCTTACCCTACTAGCTACACTACTTCTCACTCTCTTAGATCTACCTCTACCTCTACGGCCGGCCTTCACTGTTGATGCTGGTGGTGACTCCGACGACGAAGACTCCGGAGATAACTCAGCCGACGATGATGACGAGATGAGTAAAGCGGGGCTTGGGGAACGGGGAGGTGAATGCTCTTGTGACTCATGGCGGGCTGGGTCACGTGGGGGCATTGTTCTGGGGCTAACACGCCGCCTTTTCACTCCCTTCCCAAATTCTTTTCCTTCCTGCACTAAAGGCTCCTTTCCCTTGGAGCTAGACACAGATTCACTGGTAGGAGCACTTGTTGTCGCTGTTTCTGGCGCGATAACTTCACCCGGCTCATCACACGATTCACCGGAATCGTCAAAATCGCTGTCCATTATTATCATCGACAATTCAGCAAGTTCTCGTGCCACTGCAGAGTCACTGAGGCCTTTCCTGCTTGCCTCAACACTTTTCTTGGGGGTAGAGGTCACGGGGCCCTTTGCAATGGGCGCAGAAACGGCAGGAATGGCGGGGCGCGAGTGCGACATGTTGTCTCTGCAGTGGAGGACAAGGAACTAAATGCCGCGGCTTATCTGAGAAGGGAAGGGTTGACAATGACACTTTAGGCTGACTGCTGCTAACTTACAGGCAAATTTTTTATAGGTAGAAAATCTCGGCAATAAATAAAGAAATAGGTAGTTCCAGGTGAATGTAAATGTCAATTAGGATTCTCCCTTCCTTTCTGATATATATTTTTATTAGAGACATCGATTACAAGGCATAAATCAAAGGGGAAATTACCGTGGTAATGTAGCGAATGAATGCACGTGAGGTTTTGTCAGGTGATAATTAGGCAATTTCTGGAGTATAACACTATCACTTACCTTTTTTTTTTTTGGTATATATTATTGGGTAAAAATATTGGGCATAGGGCTTATTTCAATGGATGAAATCTGTGGAAAAAGAACGGGGAAATTTCCATAGCGCAGCGCGGCGTGGGAGGTGAGAGGAGAGGGTAATGGAGGGCAGGTAGGGAGGGGAGTCACGAAGGGGGTAAATTATCTGAGAAGGGAAGGGTTGACAATGACACTTTAGGCTTACTGCTGCTAACTTACATGCTAATTTTTTATAGGTAGAAAATCTCGGCAATAAATAAAGAAATAGGTAGTTCCAGGTGAATGTAAATGTCAATTAGGATTCTCCCTTCCTTTCTGATATATATTTTTATTACAGACATCGATTACAAGGCATAAATCAAAGGGGAAATTACCGTGGTAATGTAGCGAATGAATGCACGTGAGGTGTTGTCAGGTGATAATTAGGCAATTTCTGGAGTATAACACTATCACTTACCTTTTTTTTTTTGGTATACATTATTGGGTAAAACTATAGGGCATAGGGCTTATTTCAATGGATGAAATCTGTGGAAAGAGAAGGGGGAAATTTCCGTAGCGCAGCGCGGTGTGGGAGGTGAGAGGAGAGGGTAATGGAGGGCAGGTAGGGAGGGGAGTCAGGAAGGGGGTAAAATAGCTAAAATGTCAACAATGGATGGGAGTACAGATGAGATTTGGAGTGCTGACTAGTGTTGGACATTGGCAGTACTGATATATGATACAAGCCACCACTTGAGAGCCCGGGATAATTCAAAATAACACAGAATCACAAAAGTGACGCCCCGCGGTATGATCCATTGTAGCCGAGCGTCACGAAAGTGACGCCCTGCGGTTAAGGGGTTAAGAGTCATTTATGAGGATTACCTGTTGGTTTTTAGAACAACAGGTCAAAGATCAAAGTTGTATAGAAATATCAATTTAAATATTTCAGAACCAACTTCAACCAAACTTAGTGAAATAGTTCAGATGAGGGGACTTGATTTTACAGAACCAGCAAAGACCAAGGTGAAGATCAAGGGCAAATGTTTGACTCCATAATTCAAGCAGCCTAGTTCTGAGCTGAACCAGACTTGATCAACGTACTTTGGGATGCAAAGCTACTTTGGGATGCAAAGATGCAAAGATTCGATCTTGAGAACAATAGGTCAAAGCCCAAGATCACCTAGTAAGGTTGAATCTGACAGTTCTGATTTGATTTGGACCCAATTTCGTGGGCGTGTTAAGGGTCAGAGGAGAAAATAGTAACCTGATTTAGAAAATAACCATATGAAGGCCAAGGCCACAGGGTAAAGTATAATACTCGGCCCTTAGACGTGGGTGTCAGTTACACTGAGTGCTCCTTCTTGTTTTGTTTGGGATGTCTTCCGACTCTATTAAGCTTATGGTAAAGTTTTTGAACTGAGGGGGATTATAAACAGCCTGTATCCAACACTTTCACAGCTGGAGGTCCTACAAATTATAACTCGAGAAAGATGTTCAGTGACAACAACAAAAATAACGAGTTTATAAGTACTTGATAAATGCACAATCACATGGACCTGATATGAGGTTTTACTAAAGTCTGCGAAAATGAAGCACCATGTTTCAGAAAAACAAATCCTTTGTGAGTGACTGACGGACAAGTTCGTTGCTATAGATCCTTTCACTTCTAAATACTCGTGCATTGTCGTAAGAAGGAGGTTAAGGTGTGCATAACCGAGAGTTGTCTGTAATCTGGTTGTGTTCATTAACCAGAAATGTTCAAAATCTAAAAGTGTTTATAATGTAAAAGTGTACATAACCTAGAAATGACCATCCTTTGAAGCTGTACGTCCTAGAAGTGTTGATATTCTAAGGAGTAGACTACGTCACCGTGTTCGTAATGTGAAAGTTCGTGCAATTTGGTGTCCTGCAAATGAAGTTCAAAATAAGAGGCAATACGACACTGTATTTTGGAAACGTCCTTAACGTAGAAATGTTAGTAAGAGAGAGGTGTCCGAAATTTAGAAGTGTCCATAACTTAGACATGCCAAAACATTTAAGTTTTTCTAATATACCAGCAGTGTTCATGGGTAAGTTATTGTCATTGTTGTTTTCTTTAATTACCTCACATTCCCAGAGGCCGGCCTAGAGAAGACTTTGTCACTGAATCAGTAACTTAACTCACTGGCTTCCTGAGGGACCAATTTGAAATTAGTCATTTGCAGTTCCCCGACAACCTTCAAGACAAGGTCCTTCCTAGGACCCTGCAGATAATCCCGAGAGACTCAATTCATATTTGAGAAGATTACTTATTTTGAATTTTTACAAATACTTTAAGATTATTAATGAATAAAGCGAGTCAAATTCTTAAAACATTCTTTCAGATTGTTTTTTTCTTTTGGATTGGCTCATACTGAATGCGTCTTCGAGTGGATACCTTTATATTTTGCTCAGGATTCTCTTATGATATTAACGATATCCTCATGGATTCTTAACCTTAAGTAAAAATGCTTTTAGATTTATTTATCAGTATGATTAACGACCAGTGTTTTAAGTGGCCTCTTCAAGCCCTCAGAACCAATATTTTAGAATAATTTGTTAAAAATCTACAATCAGTCATAACGTCAGTCATTTGGGAAGCTAATATCTTAAAATCCCACAACCACGACATAATATGGGTAATATATTGGGAACTCATTATTTAGAAAGAAATGTATCAGAGTAGTTGTATATCCTTTTTTTTATAAGGAGATTTGCCTGACGGTCCAAGGTCATCATCTACCTTCCTTTTTCGTGGCTTCTTCACTACACTGCTAATAAATTTCTTGTTATCTTTTACTGTCTTCCTCTAATGATATCATCAATGTCAGCACCATCATCAATATCCTAACTTCATTCCTATAGTCAACAATGGAGTGAGAAATGTAAAAATACAACAGAAGGAGAATAATCATCAGAGTGCTAAGCGAAAATGGGGGACATTGCCCTTCATTCGTATTTCAAGCCCTCTGAATTCCCCAGTTGAAAGGATACAGGCACCTCCTCGCTACTGACAAAAACTCATTTATCACTGCCTCTTCTTCACACCCCCGTTATCCCTTTCCTTCTCTCTTTTTACCTTCATTATCACTAATTATACCGCGTTCTGGTGCGGGGATTTACGGGTTGATTTATGTCCCTTTCTCTCCCGGGCTGTCTCCTTAGTCTCTCTCTCCCTCTCCGTTCTTGGCCTTTCTGACAGAGAAACAAGTTCTTTGTATATCAGTGGTTCTTTTTTTTTTTTTTTTACCCTTATGTCTATTGTTGTAAATGCTGGTTTGTGTTATCTATTTGTCTGTCCATCTATCTGTCTATCTCCCTATATCTACTGTATATATCTGTCTGTCTATCTATTTATCTATCTACATGTATATGTGTGTGTGTGTGTGTGTGTGTGTGTGTGTGTGTGTGTGTGTGTGTGTGTGTGTGTGCGTGTTCTAGTGTTCAGAATGCCTATAAATATGGCAAGTAATTTTTTAACAGTGTTGTTACTTTAGTTTGTTTATTTTTAAACAGAGAATATAATAGTTAGGATACGCACTGTCATAAAACTTCGTTCTTTCAATTTATACACTCCATTCCGTCACTGTTCATGAAAAAAATGGCTTCAAGGTGACGTGGAAGTTCAGCAGTGACAAAAGCCACAAACCACAAGTAGGTCGTGTTCTTCCAACCCATTGACGTATTGTTCTGTGGACTGCATTCTTAGTTCTGTTTTATGTTATCCGTGACATCTGAAGTCGTTTCAGCTCGTAAGTTTATAGAAAAATGGTCTCCCTTTTCTTGTATTCAGGACATATTCTGCTATCTCTGATGTTGTGTGCAACGTCAATAATATGCATTGGATCAGTAGGCTCTCTGAGATTGCTGAGGTAAAATTGTGATGTTCGTGATACAGTTATTGGTCTCGATTCTGCCACGAGTAAACTGACAGGCTTACCTAACGAAGTAATCTGGGCAGCACTGCTCAACCTTAAAGCTATGATCCTAGTTTCTGATATTTCTATTGTGGTTAGACTGGATTTTCTCGAACTGATTATTCTGTCTGCTATGGTGTCTTCCTCAGCTGAATACATTGCCTGGTGTCAGCCATGATAATATCAGAAAATGAGAAAATACATGTCAGTTTTACACATTGCTTTCGGAGTACATTGAGCATAAGCAGATACTACTGAACAGCATTTATTAGGAATGGAAAAGGTCGATGTAAGAGTGATGAAATGGATTATGCAATATTCATTATTAAGAAAAAGAGAAAAATGAACAAGAGAGAAAAAGAGCAGAAGTGATGAGTACAACGAAGATGTAGAGAGGCAAGGTTGAACGAGACAAGACTGAACTGGTACAGACACATAGAACAGTACAGCAAGTCCCAGAGATGATATTCCACTTCGTTACAATTTGTAAACCTGTCTGCTAAAGTAAAGGAGATAATAAAGGAATTAACATTTCAAAAATAGGAAAGTGGTCATAAATCGGCCATCTTGGATTTTTTTAAACACTTAAAAAAGACGGGCATCAACCTCCCATATGGCCCTACAATAATACAAAATATGAGAAAAGTCCAACAAATGGTTTTTGAGATACAGCGTGGAACGTATGGTAACCACCACTGCAACCACATATATCAAAGTCATTGCCATGCTTTTCCAAAAGTGTGTTGAATTGTAGGGATTTTAAGAAGGAGAGAATGTTCGTTGTATTTGTTGTAGATGGCAGGAGAAAGATAAAAATGAGACTAGGGTTTGATTGCAGTTTATTTCTTCACAACAGAAGTACTGAGGTGCAAGTGGTTTATTGCTTGCTAACCCCCTGCTCTCCTGCTTGTCTCTCCTTACCATCTCTTCTCTCTCCTAACCCCTTCTGCCCTGTCTCTCCCATTTCTCTCTGTATATGACTGGTGGTGTCACGCGTGAGGGCACGTGGGAAGTAACCTTCCGAGACTGTGGAAAGTTCCCATTCTTCGTCACACTGTGTGTGTGTGAAATTCCCAGCTAGAGAATGTGCAAACGTTATTTCCTCTAGCCCTGTCACTTAAGCACGAGTTTCTTCTAACCTCTGTAATTATTACATTTATACGTTACTGGCTATTATGTAGTGTGTTATGATATTTTAGTGTCCTGACATCGCTCGGTCACGCCTAGATGGCATATGTACGACAGCATGTAACAAATTACATAGTCTGTTATAACCTATTAATACATGGTATTCATCACAATATTGTAGAGACACAATAATACTGTAGAAACATAACACAGTGTAGTAATGTACTGTATGTATAATATATGTAATGGAGTAAATACATGGCAGTAAAAGTGAATACAGAATGTTGTATAACATATTGTAGTAACATAGTGACACAAATGTGTATGTACAACAGACATGCGCATATATTTATGCAATGGTAATACTGTTAGGTCATTACATTACATACGGCGTTATGCCTATGGTAATGCCTAATAATACACTCAGCTTGTCTGATGATTGAGTGATATACATAATTCTGGTAACATAGAATTGTAGATACACTGTAGCTACATTGTATGAATGTAATTGTTACATAAGTGTGCATTTTTAATTTAAGTAATATTGTAATTGTTACATAATTGCAGTAATATTGTAGTTAATTGTAGTACCTGCAGTAATATCGTAGGTATTGTAGTAACTGCAGTAATAATGCAGGTAACTGTAGTAATTTTGTAGTTATTGTACTAATTGCAGTAACACTGTAGATTACATTGTAAGTTGTGACATAGTTGTGTGCACAATAGCAACAAAATAGCAGGGTACAGCATTGAACTGTTTTATGAATTTGTCATATATAACACTTCCTGTAGTAATATTACACAATATGTATAGGATTAGTTGTGTTGCACAGTTATTATTGAACATGATGCCAACGGCCATACCACGTTGAGTACACCGCTTCCCGTCCGATCAACGAAGTTAAGCAACGTTGAGTCTGGTTAGTACTTGGATGGGTGACCGCCTGGGAACCCCAGATGCTTTTGGCATAACGTTCTCCCTATGTGTCAAGTGGGGTTGGTGGAGGATTAGTGCCCCTCCCTGTAAAACAATTAACTCTAAGCCCTTGGCCACCCCGTTTGGGATACATGGCGTCTGGCAATGAATGAATGAAAATATCATGTAACCCCACACTTTGGTCTCTTATATAAAAATATACATACAGTATTTTACATATTAACAATATACACTCACTTGGTGTTCGTTTGTACGTATGGTGGACAGTATGTGTCAGCACTGTATGGAAACCTTTATCCTTACAATGATGTGAAAGAGGTAGTTCATTCGTGCTAACTTCATTCGAGTTGGTCATTTTTTTTCTCTCCCTGATTTTCCTCGTAATTTAATTTGTCTGATCCCACTAGATAGCATTAATTAATAACTGATTGTTACAGTTCCGTTAATCGCTCACTGGGTTAATGTGATAGTATATTTTATTTATCACTTTGCAGATGGAATGTTGCCTAGTTGTATACATGAAACACTTATTCTGTGTATGAATGCTATAGTAAATGAATGATTATATACAGTATATAATTCTTATTGTTGGTATAAGTACTTAGCAACTGACTTAATGTAGATAACTGAAGTAGTTATATGTACGTAAGTTGTAACTGTAAAGCACGTTTTACATGTTTGTGCAGAATGTTTGTCTATCACTGTGTATGTAATTGTGTTTTGTATAAATGAAGTAAATATTCAACTCACTGATTTTTACCGTGGTGGGAATGGTGCGTGTGGTGGTGACGGTGGTGTCAGACATGGGTTGACTGATGTGTTATGGTCTTCTGAGCAAACATTGGCACAGCACAAGTCAGCTCCTCACTCTGGTAGTTGTGGTGATGAGGGAGTAACGGTGAGTAATGGTGAGTGTGGTGAGTGAAGTGAGTGGTGGATCAGGGCTGGTTCTGATTGTGCTGCTGCGTTGTGTCTTCCGTCACCACTGAATCAGAGCCGTCTCCCTCCCTGCTGCGTAGGTTGGTTTGCTAGATGAATGTTGCTTGTAGATATGGCTTGTTTCGTGGCAATCGTAAATACTTGCAGTGTATTGTGAATCGTAAAACTGAAGCTTGCAGCTGAACAGAATTGTCGTAGCTGAATGTTGAATGTTGATAAAATCGTGAGGCGTAAGTAGATTGTATTGTGGTTCATTGGTTCGCTGCTTGCCCCCAATGTCGATACGTAGTCACAGACAGACAGAGATTGTGAGGTTGGTTGTAACTGTAGATCGTCAAACCACTGCCAGTATAAAGATGTGGGGCATCGTATGGCTCAAACTTGTGGTGGTTTTTGTTTTCAGTTTTGATAACGTAGACTCAACTGTAGAGTTGTAAATGAGGTTCGTACGCTTACTGCCACCAAATATAGAATCGTAAACCACCACTGCTACCATATATATTATCGTTGTCGTCACCGAGCTTTTCCAAAAGTGTGTTGAATCGTAGCGATTTTAAGGACAGAGTGTTTGTTGTACTTGTCGTAGATGGCAGGAGAAAGATAAAGATGATGGAGTAAGACAAAGACTGTGCAAGAGTTGAATAAGAGCGACCCTCCACAACTTGGAATACTTTTTATTCTTTTGTAATAACTGAAGTTTACTTTTTTTTTTTTTTGTATGTGAGGAAGAAGGAACGAAAGACCACGAGCCAGCAATAACTGTTCCCTCCAGCAGAAGTGTTTTTTTTATATGGTAACCTTATAAGGTATAACTTGTCATGAATCAAATTCGCGACATTTTCCTTTTGTGAGAAACCACGAATTATTAGTGGAAAACTCACTGTGTATCGCTCAGTTAACCGTTTCTCTCTCCATTTCGGTGGTATACTTTTCAAAACATTTGTCACTGTTTCATAAGTGACCGATCTAATGCACGTCATTAAGTGCTGTCCTCGACCGTTGGCCATGCCTTCTCTGGGCTGGCCTGTATTTGAATTCAGTCAAGTGTCTGTCGTGACGGAGTGAGGTTCTGTGCTCCAGCAGTGAGAGAGTGAAAGGTCAGCTAGCACCCAGACTCCACTAGACTACAGTTCTCCAGGCTCCCACCCTTCTTTGGTGATACACTACATTCATTGACCAGTATTTCCTTTTCGTATTTTCCTAGGTGTAAGAGTTTAGATAAGTGTGCTGTTTCCTCACATGCTGGCCGGCTGTGCCGCATGTTGTTTTTCTTTCTAGGTGTAAGAATTTAGCTTTTGAGTGAGTGAGTGAGTGCGATCTCTTTATTTGAATTCATTTCGAGATGTAACATTAAATTTATTTCCTTGTAATCAATAAATTTAACAGTTCTCTTTCTTGAGCTTAATGTAATGTAAACTCGTATTTCATTTCTCCACGATTAAGCTTATTTCCCTTATAGCTCCTAGCTTGCATAAACGTTTTGCTATTCATAACTGGTACTTAGGCCAGTCTTGTTGTATTAAGCTTAAAATCCGTTGTGCCTTCTAGGAGTTATGCATCAGCAAGAACCTGATATTATTAATAGTATTAGTTATTTATTGTCAGGGGTGAAGTAACTTTCTCCAGAGGCTAACAGCACTAATAAACAGCAATTGAGTAATTAGTCTCTGCTGTGTACTGTTGAGAAAGTTTATGAATTCTCGTTCTTAGAGAATCGTGCGAAGTAAGCTAGCGTAATCATTGCTTGATTTAGCAAGACAATTCTTTTTCCTGCTGTCCAGTATTATTGAACATTATCATTTAATTCTGCATTTTATTTTAAAAACCCCATGACAATTGGCGACCTCGCCAGGATATTAACTCCTAGCTCTAAAGCTATTCACGAGATAATACTCACTCGTTCATATTTAGGTATTTATCATTAAGGTTTATAGGCACAAGCTTACTGGTGTTTACCGTTAGTTTAGCAAGTGAATTTTTGCTTTAGTTTTGCCAGTTAACTAGATAAGACTGGTCACCACTAGCTTGTTGTGTCTGTATTCTCTACTTGTGTTATTAGCATTCATTTGCGAAGCAGCAGTCAGTACTGCGTTGCTAGTTATTTTGATTGAGCTAGCATCATGGCAGCCAGTGTCTATGTACAGGAAGCGAAAGATATGGGCCTCACTGACCCAGAAAAAATTCAAACCTATGTCCTCTCACAGTTTAACCCGCGGCGTCCCGTCGACGTTCTTTAACGTCCACACGTTTTGTCACTGCCAATCCCGTCGACGTACATAAACGCGAAAAAATTGCAAGGTCCCTAATTTGCACAATTTTCAATTTTCGCGAGTGATTTTTGGTATGTATACACGTGACACCTTCCTCTACAAGATGCCAGGCAGGGAGAATGCCTTACCCAGCATGACCTCCTCCCCCCCCTGCATGCCATTGTCTCAGCAATTCACCTGTTATCAGTGACCTGGCCAGTATAGCCATGTCATGCCACGGTACGAAATTCAGGGCCAGAGTGATTCCCCAATCAATGACAATGTGGAGGACAAACTTTAGAAGCATTAGAGGAAGAAACAGTTAGAAATGATGATCAGGTAATGTGGCAAAAAAATGTCAGGTATTACTTAGTGAAACAATGCTTATAATGCCTATATTACTGCTTGAAAACCAATATACTCTCGTACTACATATAAATTCGTACCAAGTAAATAAATAAATACCGTTTATGAGTGGTGTGAAATAGTTATCCTCCCATAGAACTCGTTTTCTTTGGTGCCAGCCTGATAGTAAACCCAGAAAGGTACGGAGGTACTCCTACCTGTATCGAGTACTTTAAACCTCAGGTGAGCGATTTCTCTATGAATATTCGATGTTTCTCACCAAAAGCGTAGGTTTGAGCCAAAAAAAAAATTTTCCTAAAATGGTCGGGATTGGGGGGAGTCAGTGGTGGAAAAGTGGTCGGGATGGGGCCGGTTAATATCGAGCAGGAACGTGAGAAAGATGCTCGTGACGATCATAGAATCCAATGCGAACACGAGTGAGAACAGCGCGAATACGAGCGAGAACAGCGCGAATATGAGCGAGAACAAGGCGAACACGAGCAGAAACAACGCGAACTCGACTTAGAACACGAGCGAGAACAGCGTGAGGAACGAGAGAGAGAATGAGAACATGAACGTGCCGAGCGAGAAGCACGCGAAAAACATGAACTTGAAGTGCTGAAGCTCAGGCGAGATTCCTTGGCTTCAGACACGTCTGGTGCAGTTGATCCAAGCTCCACGAGCGTTCTCCCTCCACATGTCCTGGCGACCCCATGCATCAAGCTTCCTTCATACAGGGAAGGCGAGCGAATCGAGCCATACATAGCTCGTTTTGAGGACATGGCAGACATGTATCAACTGGATGAGGCAGCTAAGCGGCTCCAATTTCTTAGTTTATTTGAGGGCCCTGCCCTCAATATTCTCCACAGAATTCGTGGAGACAATCTCACGTATGAGATGATGAAAGCTGCACTCATTAAGGCATATAGTCTCACAGTAGATGACGCCAAAGTTCAGTTCATGCGAGCTCGTCTCCAAGACAAGGAGACAGCTGTTCAGTTCCTCGACCGTCTCACTGCTTACTTAGGTGAGTGGATGGAGAAAGATGAAACTCCTTCCACGCGTGAGGGGATAATTGACCTTATGCTGCATACACAGCTAGAGAGGTCGTGGCCTGCTGAGCTCATAGCACAGCTTAAGATCTGCCAGGTGAAAGATGCCAGCCAAATGATAGAAAAGGCTGACGCATATTTTACTGCATATGGGTATCAAACTCGCAAGCAGCCTACGTGGAACAGGAAAGCTGATAAATCTGGGAAACCGTCTCAGATTGAACCCCACCAACAAGGCCATTCTCAGAGTAATGGCCAAGGTCCAAAACCGCAGTGGAAGGACCAGGGGCAAAACACTCAGAAACCTGAGTGGAAGCAGTACAACAGGTACCTAACCAGCAGCAGTATCAGCCACGCAAGCGACCATCGGGACCGTCCTTTTCACCACCAGCTCAAGTGAATAGGCGGCAGGAAGCAAACGCAGCCCTCATTCCTCAGCAGCAGCACGGTGGTCACGTCCCTACCAGTATGGGTACTCCCCCACAGTTCACTAGTTCCACAGTGACAGTGAACCCCCCTCCACAGATGGCCAATGTTCCATCTCCACAGGCAGTGAGTACAACCCCTCAAGTATCAAATTCTCAGGGCACTATGTTTGCCGCATCATCTATTCAGCAGCCTCATGAGTGGCTAGCTGCTTCCTCCACAGGCCCTCCCACAGGTGGCAGTACCTTCCTTGTTCAGCCAGGGTTTGTGGGAGGCATCCCTGTGAAGGTCCTGAGATAATGGATCCTCAGGTTGCTCTGTCAAGCAGTCTACTTCAGCCTGAGCAGTACACAGGTCGACAGATCCATGCAAACCTTATTGATGGATCAGTGAGATTGTTGCCTGAGGCATGTATCCAGGTGGCATCTCCATTTTATACTGGTACGACACTCGCAGTTGTCATGCCAGATCCTTTATTTGACCTAATTGTAGGCAATATTTCCGGTGTCAAGGATGGTTGCACCGAAGATGACGCTACTCAGACTTCGGCTACAGTAACACAAGCCATGGCTGAGGCTCCAGACTGTGTCACCCCAGTGACCATTGAATCGCTGCAAGATCTGATGTGTAGCCAAATTGTCGTTCAAGAACAACATTCTGACCCAACACTTGCTGCCGTGCGAAAGAAACAAAAGGGTTGAGTGATTAAGTATTCACTGGGAGGTCAAGCCAAGTTCCTTCGTAAACAAGGGCGGCTCTACCGTGAGTCACGAACACCCGAGGGCGAGATTCGACTGCAGTTTGTTGTTCCCGCCAAGTACCGCCTAGCAGTGTTACAATGGGTCATTGTTCAGTCTCAGGAGGTCATGGGCAAAAGGAAGACCCAGGGCCGTTTCCGAGCTGACTTTTTCTGGCCAGGGATGGGACGAGACATAGATAGTTTTGTGCGTTCCTGCAATGTGTGTCCATGTACCACTAATCAGGGACATGTCCTTCCTGTGCCATTTGAAACCACACCTGTAATCTCTGAGTCAGTTGAGAGACAGGGCAGTGGTAATGTGGGTGTAGACCTGATATCCCACCTACTAACTGCTTACTAACTAGCAACTGTTGTTAAGGTGCTGTTCCCTCACATGCTGGCCGGCTGCGCCGCATGTTGAGCGAGGTGGACGGCAGGTTAGAGCTCCCCCTAAACTGGGTGATGGGATGTTGTTAAGGTGCTGTTCCCTCATATGCTGGCCGGCTGTGCCGCATGTTGAGCGAGGTGGACGCCAGGTTAGAGCTCCCTCTAAACTGGGTGATGGGATGTTGTTAAGGTGCTGTACCCTCACATGCTGGCCGGCTGCACCGCATGTTGAGCGAGGTGCATGCCAGGTTAGAGCTTCCCCACTAAGAACCCTTATGACTACGTTTCCTAGTTAATAATGTACCTAATAAATTAATGGCGACCTCGAATGTACGAAGCTTAGGCTGTCAATCGTATTTTTCAGCTAGAGCATACCTTTTGTAACATGTGCTGATTGCTAGGCAGAGAGAGTAATTGTAATGTAATAAGAATTTTTGTCTCATTGACACTTTTGATGCTCCACCTTAATTGATTTTGCAGGTACAGCAATGGGTGTAGCAGTTTTGCTGTGCCTGCCAGCTGATCGTCTGCCACATGCTGCCGCCTCTTTTCCTCTGCCTTCGTCGTCGCCATATTATTAATATTTACTATAAATTTGTATTACATGATTTTACACGTAGGTACAGTTACACTACAACTGTCACACCTACACCGTGTATCACATACACCACGCTACACAACAATTAGTTATCAGTGTAAATGTAGCGAACTTTCGCTCAGTTTGACCTGAGTACAGGATTTTCACCGTCGTCACGGAGTTTTTTCCCCCAAGCTTGCCTCTATTAACGTAAATACGAGTTTTTTACCCTCATTGGCGATAGTGATTTTCTCCTGTAGCAGGATAGCACACACACCACAGTGTGAATCTTGTGTGACTGAGTTAGGATGTGTACATATATATATCCACAAATTTTTCCCCATAAGGAAAAAAATCATTTTGTAGGGGCGTAGTGTCACGAATCAAATTCGCGACATTTTCCTTTTGTGAGAAACCACGAACTATTAGTGGAAAACTCACTGTGTATCGCTCAGTTAACCGTTTCTCTCTCCATTTTGGTGGTATACTTTTCAAAACATTCGTCACTGTTTCAAAAGTGACCAATCTAATGCACGTCATTAAGTGCTCTACTGAGCGATATTATTGTTTCTTTATTGTTCGACCTGCCTGCCTCGACCGTTGGCCATGCCTTCTCTGGGCTGGCCTGTATTTGAATTCAGTCAAGTGTCTGTCGTGACGGAGTGAGGTTCTGTGCTCCAGCAGTGAGAGAGTGAGAGGTCAGCTAGCACCCAGACTCCACTAGACTACAGTTCTCCAGGCTCCCACTCTTCTTTGGTGATACACTACATTCATTGACCAGTATTTCCTTTTCGTATTTTCCTAGGTTTAAGAGTTTAGTTAAGTGTGCTGTTTCCTCACATGCTGGCCGGCTGCGCCGCATGTTGTTGTTTTTTTCTAGGTGTAAGAATTTAGCTTTTGAGTGAGTGAGTGAGTGCGATCTCTTTATTTGAATTCATTTTGAGATGTAACGTTAAATTTATTTCTTTGTAATCAATAAATTTAACAGTTCTTTTTCTTGAGCTTAATGTAATGTAAACTCGTGTTTCATTTCTCCACAATTAAGCTTATTTCCCTTATAGCTCCTAGCTTTCATAAACGTTTTGCTATTCATAACTGGTACTTAGGCCATTCTTGTTGTATTAAGCTTAAAATCCGTTGTGCCTTCTAGGAGTTACGCATCAGCAAGAACCTGATATTATTAATAGTATTAGTTATTTATTGTCAGGGGTGAAGTAACTTTCTCCAGAGGCTAACAGCACTAATAAACAGCAATTGAGTAATTAGTCTCTGCTGTGTACTGTTGAGAAAGTTTATAAATTCTCGTTCTTAGAGAATCGTGCAAAGCAAGCCAGCGTAAAGTAATCATTGCTTGATTTAGCAAGACAATTCTTGTTCCTGCTGTTCAATATTATTGAACATTATCATTTAATTCTGCATTTTATTTTAAAAACCCCGTGACATAACTTTCACTGGATCTCAGTTCATTTCTTATTTACAACTCTTACCCACTGGTGAATGATCTGTACTTCGTGAATAATCACATAATTCTCAATGGTAAGAGCAATAGCTTGGTTCTCTTGCTAGACTTTGGACATCATTTCATGTTTCAAAGTGATTCTTCAGAATCTGCTGCTTTCGAACTGATGCCTGGTAACGGATTTGTTCAAGCCCGGTAATGGTCATTTCTCACCCATATAACTGTTGATTGACTGAAGGATAATAATACATTATATTTCAAATAAATGGGAAGCTTATTGAATGTTCGCGATTAAATATGTTCACTTTCTTATAGACATAACCAATTACAGAAGAAAGAGGGCTCTATATCTGTAACAAACTTCTCAGAAATCGTGATTCGGCATCAATCAAATCTACTACTTTTTTTGCATAAAAGAGTCGGCATTTTTCGAATCTGATTTGATGCGGTACAAATATATTCAGTAACATAGGCACAGGATCAACATAATATACAACTACACAAATATTACTAATAAACCGCCTGGCTAACTCTTACATTCATACAAGAGCCTCTTGGCCCTACCGGACCACTAAGCATTTACTCAAAGTAGAGCCATTTCTGAACAGTTAACACCACCACCACCACCATTACCACCACCATCACCACCATCATCATCATCACAGCTATCGCCACCACCACTACAACCATTATAATCACAGCTACCACCACCACCACGACAATCACAATTACCACCATTGCCACCAAAGCTATCACCACCACAACCACTACCATCACCACGACGGCTACCACCACCAGCTTCATCACAGCTACCAAGTGTAAAGTGCGCTTTATGAGCGTGTGATGAGGGAATGAGCGCCATGTTATCGTAATTTCCCTCTGATATACTAGAGTTGATGCCAGTAAACACAGTATTACGACGGAAAGTCTTTAATAATTTGATTTCATAAAGGAAGAAGGCTGTAGCACCAGCCGATCAGAGTGGTACTACCAAATGGAATTGAATATTGGTGATAGGGAGAGCTGGAGCTCCTGCTTCATTAGCTACCAGAATATATGACCATCCCCCTTTGCTGACCTTTTTGGTGTGACACTAACATGGAGAGTAGTCCAACACACTCTTTAAAACACTTTCCTCAATTTCATGCACTTTCCTACATGTGCTTTACATATCATACAACGTATCCCACTAGGCCTGCAAGGGCATGAGGACAGAAAACTTTTTACTGGCCACATAGTGGCGGACCTATTGAGAGGAGGCGTGACGCAGACTCTGCCAGTGTAGTTTTTGGGGTCTGGATGGAATGCGGCTCGAATCTGTGCTAGAGGGTACAGGGAAATGTTATTTTCCAGGCTGCCACTTCCACCTAATAGAGAGGGGCCCAAACCTGCGAATAGCACCCTAGGAGACTGCCCTATCAGTGGATGTATAATGGTAGGGCAGTTACAGTGCTAAGGCGCACTTGGAGGGTGTCCCTGTAGCTGTCCTGGAAGGGTGCCACAAGGCCACTACCAAAGCCACTATAGTCGCGGCGCACGACTCTGAGGTTGTCATTATCGTACCCTGGCAATCTACCATTCAAAAGTGCGTCCGATGTCGTATCATATTATACATGAACCATGTTATTATGCACGAATATATTATACACGAATATTAATATACACGAACATATGATACACGTATCACATGCGTCTCATATTATACACGAAATCAGATGCACTTTTGAATGGTGGTTGCCAGGGCATGATAATAACAACCTCAGAGTCGCGCGCCGCGACTATAGTCAAGGCTGATGGGCTATGGGTCCCAGATCCAATGCCTGGACTTAGGACTGTGCAGGTGGACGGGGCCTGTGGTTGGTCTCTCCCCGTCATTTTATTTTTATTGATTGTGGAAAAAAAGGAAAATCAGAGCAAGCGGGAGGAAACTAAATCTCCCAAACGGGAGGGGGAGAGCAAGGGAAGTGGTTGGACGATGAGTAGGAGGTGGGTGAATGTTGTATATGTGGAAGATGTTAGATATAAAGGAGGATCTGCCAGAGTGATTGCCAGGAAGGATTGTCGATAGAAAATATTTTGGCAGGTTAGGGCAGAAAGAAATAGCGCTGTGGGTGTGTCAGTTAATGAAAAATGTGTGGAGTATGTCATGAACGAAATGAGAGTGAGTGAAACGATAATAGTAATGCACATTTTCTTCAGTGGGATAATGTTTTCATTTATATCAGAATATGCTCCACAGGATGGGTTGGATGAGGTATAGATTCTGGGATGACTTAAGTGGTATAGGAGATGATGAGGTTGTAGTTTGAGAAGAGTACTTCAACGATCATCTAGGTGATGAAGCTCAAGAATACGAAGGAGTACATGAGGGATGTGCATATGGTACACGAAATGAGGAAGGGGAAAAGATACTTGAGTTTGAGGACACAATGAATGTTATTGTGTACAACACACGTTTTGGGAAAAGAGAGAGTAGGTTGATTACATATAAGTCTGGGAGAAACAGCAGCCAAATATGCTATTTCCTGGTCAGGAAGGGCGATACAAGATTAGTGAGGGATGTTAAAAGCATAGGGAGCGAGGAGTTTGTGCAGCAACACAAGTTATTGATATGTGACATGGTGCTTAAGGAGCAGGTGGAGGATAAGACAGAATTTGAAAAACCGAGCAGTAAATTATGCCTTCTAAAGCGAGATGAGTACAGTAGAGTGGTGGCTGAACAGGGAGCTGCTGAGAGAAATGTTAATGAAAAGTACAGTGTTCTCAAGAACTATCTCCTGAGAGTTATTGATTCAGTGTGTAAATGGACAAGGGACTCCCCAAGACATACTGCAAAGTACCTTGGTGGTGCGATGAGGGTGTAGAACCTTCAGCTAAGGAGAAAAGACGGCTTTTCTGGGAACGGGAAAGAGGTGGTAGCAATGAGGAATGCTTGGCTGTCAAGCATAGAGGTTTAAAGGGCAAAATCTGAGTCTCAGAGACTTCTACTAGATAACCTAAATTGCGTGGAAGGAAAGAATATGATATTTAAGGTGGCAAGTTAGATGAAGAGGTAAACAGTGGTATGATTAGTGAACAGCATGTAAAGAAGGATGAAGATAGTGGTGAACAGTGAGGATATTAAAGATGCCTGGAAAAAGTATTATAACCGGCTGTTTAATGAACAATTTGACTGAAACAGGGAAGGTTTGGAGCCAGCAGATCCAGGATTTGGCCTTTGACCAATGATTGACACTACTGCTGTGAGCAGGGCAATAGGCAGAATGCAGGTGGGGAAGGCAGCAAGTGTATCGGGGTTGACTGCTGAAATGCTGATGGCCTCAGGAAGTATAGGAGTGAGGATAGTTACTGACTTGATAAAGACAATTATAACAGTGCATTGTCGCAGATGAATGGCTGAAGAGTATGACTGTAAACATGTACAAGGGGAAGGGTGATGCCCTGGAAAGAAAAAATTATAGAAGCACAGAACTTTTCGACCAGATAATGAAGGTAATGGAGAGAGTCCTAAAAATGTATGATCAGAGAAAGAGTGGACATTGATAAGAAGCTCAATAAAATCGTCTGTTCATAGCATCAATAATAAATGAAGTACTAGATGTAGGAGTGTAGATGTTCAACCTCCCCCTCCCTGTGTGTGTGTGTGTGTGTGTGTGTGTGTGTGTGTGTGTGTGTGTGTGTGTGTTCTTACCTAATTGTATCTTTACAGGAATGAGTCAAGCTCGTACTGTCCCGTGTATTAAACCATTTTTATCATACATATCCTTGAATTTATTAATAGTTTTGGCACACAGTACTTCATTCGGTAGTGCATTCCACTGATCAATTGCCCTATTTGGGAAACTGAATTTCCTAACGTCTTTATCGCCTCTCTTTTTATGCATTTTTTTATAATGTACCCTTGCTGATGCTTCACCATATGATATATATTCATTTATGTCTACTTCCTCTTTCCCTCAGATGCATTTTATACAGCATTATCGTGTCTCCCCTTCTCCTGCTCTGCTGCAGCGTTGGCAGATTCAATCTTTCTAGTCTTTCTCCATAGCATAGAGCTCTTAAGCTTTGTACCCATCTTGTAGCAGCCCTTTGTACTTTTTCAGTCTTCTCTATGTGTTTTTTGAGACGAGGATTCCAGACTATTGATGCATACTCCAGGGTTGGTCTGATGAATGATGTTATCTTCCTCAGCATATCTTCCTTCATATATGTGATTATGTGATTGCTACTCTCATATTAGCAAGCAATGTATACATGTTTCGTACCTTCTCACTGATGTGATCATCTGGAAAGAGTCTATTATTGATAATTACTCCTAGGTCCTTCTCCTTTTCTGATATATGTAGGGTTGATCTTCCTAACTTGTAATCCTAATCTGGTCTTTTCTCACTTTTACCAAATTTAATTACATGACACTTATCCACATTAAATTCCATTTGCCATTTATTGCTCCATTCATGAAGCACGTTCAGTTCCTCTTGCAGCTCTTTGCAAGAATCTGTGTTAGTAATTTTCCTTTGAATTTTTGCTTCATCTGCAAACATATTTAGGTAGCTTCCATTTCCAATGTTACTGTCTATGTCATTTATATATACTAAAATCATCATTGGTGCCAGCACTGAGCTCTGTGGCACTCCGCTGGTCACTTCCCTCCATGATGAGTAATTTCCCCTTAATATTATTCTTATTTCCCTTTCCCTGAGAAAAATCCTGCATCCAACAATACAGATTGCCTTGGATACCTCCCTGATGGTACAGTTTCCATAAAAGTCTTTGGTGTAGTACCCTGTCAAATGCTTTCTTAAAATCTAAATAGATCCTGTCCATCCATCCTTCTCTTTTCTGTAATGTTTCTGTAACTCTATCATAATAACTTAAAAGATTAGTAACACATGATTTTCCTTCCTAAAACCGAACTGCCTCTCTGTTATTATACCGTGTTCTTGTAGATGATTTACCCAAACTTCCCTTATCAACTATTCTAGTATCTTACAACACTGGTCAGTGATACTGGTCGGTAGTCAAGTGGTTCCTGTCTATTCCCATTCATGAACAGGGGAACAATGTTTGCTTTCTTCCAAATATCAGGTAGTTTACCTTGACCTAAGGATTCCTTAAATATTAAGTTCTTCTGCATATTCATGTAACACCCAACCTGAAATTCCGTCAGGACCATTTGCTTTTCCATTGTTCAATTTATGTAACTCCTCCTGTACTTCTTTTTCTGATATTTACATATCTGGTAATACATGTGGGCATGCATATTCTGTATTATCTCTCTCAAAATTTCTTTCTTTTGTAAAAACTGACTGAAAGATTTTATTTAGTACTTCACAAATATTTTTTTCTGGTGTATAGATGGTCCCCTCATCCATAATGGACTGTATTTTAGCTTTAACTTTGGTTTTACTTCGCATGTAAAAAAGCTTAGGTTGATCACTATTTTTACTTACAATGTCCTCCTCAAACTTCTCTGAGCCTCCCCCCTTATCTTCGTATAATCATTTCTTGCCTGTTTATAATTGTTATATCCTCTCACACTATTGTGTCTTCTGTATCTATTCCACAGCAAGTCTCTTTTTTCTTTTGATTTTTTTACACTCTGTATTAAACCATTTCTTTATTTACATTTCTGTTGCTTTTGTGCTGTGGGATATAATTTTGGACTCCTGTTTCATAAAGATCACAGAATTTTCTATTTAAATCGTGTCCTCTAAATTACTTTTCCCAGTCTATTTCTAAGAAGTACTTCTTCAGGTCATGATTATTGCCCTTTTAGTAATTTAGACTCTTTTTGTAACTCACATTGTTGGTAAAGTCATATGCAACCCAGAAGGCACAGTTTAATACTACATGGTCGCTTTTGCCGAATGGGGGGTGATATATTATACTGTCAATTTCATTTTCTTGTCTGGTAGATATTATATTGTCAATTTCATTTTCCTGCCTGGTAAATATTAGCTCTAGTACGGATGGATCATCAAGTCCTCTTTTTCTGATGTTTTCCCTTGCATGAATTGTTAGGAAGAACTCCTGTGCAAGATTCCAACTGCTTTCATGGCTTTTTACGTCTATAGTTATCCAATTCATATTTGAATTGAAGTTTCCAGTTAGTTCAATTCTTTCAGATTTCTCTTCCATTCTATGTAATAATGTTCTTTAACTCTGAATTGTATTTTCTGCCAGGTCTTCATATTCGCCTCTTTCCCAGGTGTTTGTTTTAGATGGCATGTATAAATTTGCCACAATTAAGTTCCCTTCATATGTGTTTTTCTTTGTTAAGATTATAGTTCCAACTCCCTTATTTAAAATGTCTGTCTCTTCTCCATATATTGTATTTCTCTAATTTTAGGGTATCGTTTGATATATTTGGGGTTAATTTTGTTTCAGTGAGGAAGATAATGTGTGGTTCCTTTTCTTTGATATAGTTTTCTATCTCTAATGATTTAGACACCATTCCATCTACATTTGAGTACATCAACCTGACCATCTTATTTACATACTTACCATGACTTAAGTCTACTGCCTTCCTCCTTTCTCTTTCGTGTGGGTTATGTACCACTTTCTTACCTGCAGTCCAATTTCTTTGTAAAAAAATGTGTGTGTGTGTGTGTGTGTGTGTGTGTGTGTGTGTGTGTGTGTGTGTGCACAGTTGCACGAAATGTCCTGCTGTGTACTTTCTTCGGAAAATTTCAGTCAACATGAAAATGATACTGGATCCATCTGGGACCCAGTTCCATCCATCCTGCCAAGTTTTATCAAAATCTTTTTCCTGGTTTTGGCTACACACACACACACACACACACACACACACACACACACGATTATAGTATATTATTCTCAGTTAACTAAAATCGTCTGGGGATAGCTAGAACAAAATGATAGAGCTGTCTCCGAGCAACAAACCCATACCTAGGTTTGTCCATCAAATAAGAACGAGTATCATTCACTTTTACACTGATGCATGAAAGTTGTTAAGTTGTTAGTTATTATCACTGTAGGGGGTCTTAATTATTAGCTAACATAAAGCGGAATAACAACTCACCATTATATACAGTATATATGTGGAAATGGAGTTTTGATCAGTGGCCTACTCAGTATAAATATTCCAAGGTCTGATAAATATGCTGAGTACTTAGCTGTGGTGTTGATGGTCTTAAGTGGCAGAATGATGACTGAAGCCGATTGATGGAGAAGGTATGACACACGTTGTTTACTGTCTGGTGCCAGGGAGAGAACTCAATAGCCTCCAGTACTTGGCGCGCGAAGTAAACATCATAAATGAATGTGTAACTAAAAATGTTGTTTTCTCCATGACCATATTTATCTTTTGTGATAAAAAATATCTTACCAAAATATATCACAAGAATTTATTTATAAAGAAATATCCTGTCGTGGGCGGGAAATTCAAACCCGAAATCCACGACATACTTCCCCGCCCAAATATGTACAATATTTACAACTGTCCTGTCCCAATCAGGGTATGCCATAGTTAGGAGGAACCAAGAGCGGTCCGATGTGATGTCCTCAAAGGGGCATCCCATCAGTTATTTACGGTTTTTGGAGTGCTGGGAAGCGCCGGTTTGGCTGTCATCTTCTTTCATTTCTAAATCAATTTCTAGCGGATACAGCTTAACCGCCGGTCTGGTGGTCAAACCGGCGCTCATCCTTAGCTGCACTACCCTACATTCTTGATCAGGACCACGTAACAATTTGGTGGCCCGACCTAGTCACCAGAGAAGTCGAGGCCCATTGTCGTATATCAGCACGACGTCCCCAACTTGAGGCGCTGTCTTCTCTTTCTTGGACGTCAATTGACGATGTTGCTTCCTGAGCAATACTAAGTAGTCAGTGGTCCATCTCCTCCACAGATCTCGTGAGATCTTTGTCACGTATAGGAGACGTCGGTTTATTTCCGAATTAGTCTGCCAGGTGATGTCCATGAGATCATCATCCCTGACTTCCTGTTTTGGGAACTGTCTAAGATGCCTCCCAGTAATAAGTAGTGAAGGAGTAATTGGGAGTGGATCATCAAGGTCACCATATCTATATCCAAGTGGACGATTATTGACTGTGGCCTTGAGTTCCAATAATACAGTATCCAACTCTTCACGGGTTACTAAAGCTTGACCCAATATCTTTCTCAGGCCAGCCCTTAGGATGCCTATCACTCTTTCCCAGATGGCACTGAACCATGGCGCCCTGGCCGGTATAAACCGCCACTCAATTTACTATTACCAATTCATTCTGTAACCGCGGATCGTTTTCTAACTCCCTCGACACACTGGCTCCAAGTATAAATGTAGTGGCATTATCGGTAATTATGAGTTCAGGGAAGCCTCTCCTGCGACAGAACCGATGAAAGGCATGGATGAAGGACTCACAGGAGAGGTTCGACACCGTCTCAATATGTATTGCCCTAGTAACTGCACAGGTAAACAAGACTACAAATAATTTTCCTACGGTACCCTTTTCTTTAATGGGTAGAGCACCTGCTAGTCTATGCCTGTTATTTGAAATGGATTCGTTTCCTGAACCCTAAAGTACGGTAACGGCGGAGCCTGTACGGCACTATATGGGCACCTTGTAACCTTTTACAAGTTATACATTTTCTTAAAACCTTCTTTACAGCTTATCTGATCCTAGGAATCCAAAATCTTTGTCTTATGTAACTTACAACATAACTTACTCCACTATGGCGACACACTTTGTGGCAGTACTCAGAAAGGAGAGTCGCTGACCTATGTTTACTAGGTATTAGGATAGGGTACTTTGCTTCATTCTTTAAGTCCGACAACTGTAACCTACTTTTATAAAGCAATAGCCTACCTTCAATATACAGGTCTAACTGCTTCACAACATTACTTGGTGTGTCCTTTCCAGTGGACAAATAACGGTGATCCTCAGGAGACTCTTCCATTTGAGCTAACTTAATCATTACTGATTCTGCTGTCCTTAATTCCGGCACTGTCAAAAAAGCCGGCATTGCCTCATGTGTTCTTTGTCTCCTATCTTTCAGTGTCTTGATAAATCCCAATACCCATGCCATCAGATGCATTGTCTTCACATAAGAACCATATCGGTCCCAATTCAATATGGCAGGAAGGGTTACCGATACTGGCAATGACAGGGTCTCTTCAAGGAGACAACCCGCAGTGGAGTCCCCAGATTCCTCAAATGGACCATTTTCCAGCCACATATTTTGGTGAGGTAGGCATGTGGGCCGTCCCCACTACAAAGAGAAAACTATTAAGGATGCATGTGACGTCCCTCTGGAAACCATATCACTGGCATTGTCCTTTGTAGACACATAACGAAATTTCAGCATCAGGGACTAATGCCTTTATTTCAACATTTTTTTTTTTTTACCAGACACCAGTATAGGGTTTTCTGGTTATCCGTCCAGAGGTATACAGTATGTTCTCTATGCTTAACTCGTCCGCATAGGCCTCATAAATATACTTGGCGAGACGAGCTGCTAGCATGACAGCATTCAGTTCTAATTTCGATACAGTGAGGGGTTTAATGGGTGCCACTTTGGCTTCGCCATAGCTAATCTACTACTTCCCTCACTAAGTAGACTACCACCCCATAAGCAGTGGTGCTTGCGTCACTAAACAGATGCAGCATGACCTTTTTACTATCAGTGACTTGGTGGGGAAATACATTATTGGTACTGTTAATCATATCCTCATATATCCCCTGCCATTCAGCCTCCATATCTTCCGGTATGGGAACATTCCACCCACATTCAATACGCCATAGATTTTGTACAAATTTTCATGCATGCTTGGTCACCAGCAGTAATACTCCCAGAGTGTCAAATACACCTGCAGTTATGCTCAACACCCCACGTTCTGTCACTAGTGTGGGTCTACTTTCGTGTCCCTTCACCTGCAACTTATCCTTGTCAGTTAGTCAATTAGTGCCAAGTACCTTCACCTTGTCCTGAACTTCAGAAGCCAATCCCTTTAGGTGGAGTATCTTCTGCAGTTTCACACTGTTTGTTACCCACTCTCTTAAGGACTAATTGGCACTTGAAAATCCTCTCAGGGCATCCCAACACAGTTGTTGTAAAGCATCCTCATCTTCTTCAGTTCCTTGCAAATTGTCAACATACAACCCTCTCCTTAATTTATCAATCAAGGCCTTATCCTCCTGAAACACTGATAAATGTGTTTGTATGGTGGCATTCAAGAGGAACTGGGAACAAGTGGCTCCGAACACCACTGCCTTGAACCTTTATATCAAGTAAGGGCTATTTAGATTTAAAGGGTCAACAGGCCAAAGAAATCTAGTGGCATCCCTATCTCTTTCATATAACCCCACCATAAGAAATGCCTTTTCGATGTCACTCACCCAGGCAAAATGATGACACCGAAAGCACAACAATATCTGTGTGAGGTCATTGACCAAAGATGGGCCTGCGTGTAAGCAGTCATTCACACTATACGAGGTGTGACAAAAAAGAAACGAGACTTTGGCTGCTAATGACACAATTCATCAGCCACACAGTAATGAAGTATATCACAGTGTTGTCCAACATCTCAACACTGTATGAGAAAAGCAGCAGTTCAATTAACCTATTATCATTCTTTTCACAGGTGGTTTTGTAGCTCCTGTCAAGTGCCCTCTGTCACAGAATGAGCCTTGAGCAAAGGATTAACATCAGGTTCTTGGCTAACGTGGGAAAAACTCCTGCAGAAACCCTTGCCATGCTGAAGGATGTGTACGGAGAGGAAACAGTGTCCCATACACGTGTCTATGAGTGGCACAAGAGGCTCAGGATGGGGCGGGGTGACATGAAAGATGGCCCAAATCCAGGATGTCCCTCAACAACATGAAATGATGCCAACATCCAGAAGGTCAAGGAATTGGTGCAGAGTGATCGCAGACTGACAATCAGAATAATGGCTGAGCAACAGGGATTAAATAAGGAGTCAATGAGGTCCATCTTATTGATAGATTTGGCCATGCGGAAGATTTGTGCAAAGTTGGTGCCCAAACTGCCCTCCGAGGACCAAAAGATCTGTCATGTGGATGTGTCACGGCACATTTTGGAGCATCACCCCTCCCCATCCTGAACCTCTTGTGCCACTCATAGACACGTGTGCAGGACACTGTTTTCTGTCCCCACTCATCCTTCAGCATGGCAAGGGTTTCTGCAGGAGTTTTAACAAGTTAGCCAAGAACCTGATGTTAATCCTTTGCTCAAGGCTCATTCTGTGACAGAGGGCACTTGACAGGAGCTACAAAACCACCTGTGAAAAGAATGATAATAGGTTAATTGAACTGCTGCTTTTCTCATACAGTGCTGAGATGTTGGGCAACACTGTGATATACTTCATTACTGTGTGGCTGATGAATTGTGTCATTAGCAGCCAAAGTCTCGTTTCATTTTTGTCACACCTCGTATGCCCTCTCATGCTGTCTAGCTGAACAATCAAACACTACTCTAACTGGTGTTGTTAAGCTATCTTTAATGACACCATGATGAGCTAGATAGTGTACAGTATGGCCTACCAGACTCTTGTCCTCCACCTTTTCTATGAATGCTTTTTCTAGTTGATCCTGAATGACCTTACTGTACTGTTTGCAATAGTTGGGATCCCTTATGAAATTACGCTGCAAACCTCTTAGTCTGCCCAAGGCTAACTTAAAATTATCAGGTAACGTATCAACGTTTTCTTTCAGCAGTAGTTCCACAACATATTGTTCCTGTTCTTTGGAATATTGCACCATTTCATAGAAGTTACCTAATACCTTCTCTCCCTTCTTATCAGTCTCATTGGGACTAATACCTATATGATCTAAGTCCCATAGAGCTGTCAGATTCTTGATTTCTGGAGTAGTATTCCTGCCATCAATATTTGCTAACTCCATTATCGGATCTACTGCCAGTTTCAGAACAGTTACCAGCTCTACATGAGTACCTTCTTCTTCTGACCGCTAAGTGCCACTCAGTGTATAACCATAAATTGTGGGTAACAAAAATATGCCTCCTTCCCTTACATAGCCAGCATGTACAAAGTGAAAATAAAAGTCCGCCCCAGTCAGCGGTTCGACCATACTCCCACTAGTGACACTTGGATCTGCTAACTTGTAGCTCCGAGCCTTCAGATCCCGCACATTATGTTGCAGCCCCTTCCCTGATTTATAGTTAGGTAGTTCGTCTACAACCACAAACCTCAACTTGTGCACTTTTCCACGACAGCGGTAAAACAACTCTACTACCTCATACTCATCACTACCCATAGTGCCACTAAATCCTTGCAGTTGTAAACGTTCTTTTCTCATCTTGTTTACCTTTTAGTTCACTAAACTTGATCTTAGAACAAAGGTACATTGTGAGCATTGGTCTAATAAAGCCCTAACCTTGTTCTGCTGACCTGTTTGAGTAACCAGTGGAAACTGAATCGTTGGCAACAACACTGCATTACAACTCGAAGCCACAGCCATTATCATTGTTGGTTCTTGGGTTACTGTTGGTTCATGGGGTTCAGAACGAGAAGTCGGACACAAATAGCTGTATTGTTTCTGCTGGCAATGTCGGCATGGCCTTACTTTGGAATTTGTACAACCCTGACTACCATGATATGCCGACAAACACTCGACACATAGCTTCAGTTACTCTGCTCTCTTTAATTTTGCCTTCTTAATTTCATACTTTCCACATGTATCCCAGATATGTCATGGTTTAAAACACGAATTACATCCAAAGCTCTGAGTAGGTTCAGCGTGTTTCACTTGTTTCACTGCATATGCTGCCGTAGCGGTCGCACCCAAATGCTCCAAGGGATTCTGTCTACTTTCAGTATTACACAATTCCGTCTTTAGCACACGAACGTAAACATCCACATCCAACCACTTCTCTTTAGGTTCACGTTTGATCACTTCCGAAAGTGTACTAGGGGGTTTATTATGTAACAAAACAGCACAAATTTCACTCACAGTCACTCCCATTGCACGTAGTGATTCTAACGCACATTCACAGGATGCAGAAAAGTCTTTTAGTTCATTCACTTTGTGAGCTGGACGAGGTAAATTACATAATTTTGCAATACGAGCATCCTTAATGCGATCTTCTTGACCGTAGGTATTCTTTAAAACTGTGACTGCTGATTCATAACTAGCTGCTACCAAGCTGAATCCACTAATAATTCGGACCGCTTCACCACTTAATTGTCTCTTAAGATATGTAAATTTCTGGATATCTGTCAGATCTGTTTGGGAGTGCACACTACAGTCAAATAGCTCCCAAAAACCCAGCCACTGAATCGGATCACCATCATATATTGGCAGTTTCAGAGAAGGCAATTTAATACCCGTTGTTTTCCAACTCTCTTTCTCTTGCACTACCGAGTCCTTGGCGGTTAAATCAAGAGCACTTTCTAATTCGATCAAGTGTCTGTTGACCTTATTAACATACTCCATGTCACTGACCACTTCTTCTCGGTCTTCATCAGGATATAATTCATATAATTCATGACTGTAAGACTCGATCTCAGTGAGGATCTTCTCAACTTTCATATCTTTGATGTCATGAGCGGTTGCCGCATGTTCTTTAAATTCTGTCAAGTTAGTGGTCAGTTTAGTGATAGCTCCCTTTTTGCCTGCTCTAAGCTTCCTTAAAGGTTTTATTTCATTCATTTTTAACGATAGGCCAATTAAGTGATAGGTGACAGCAAATGCAGAATTTTAAGTTAAATGTAGTCTTTCCTGGGCAAACTCCAAATAAAATAAAATGAGATAAAAGTAGGTCGAAATTCTAAAATAAAATTTTGGCAAATTTTGTCAAGCTCCCGTGAGGGTAGTATGTTAGGCAGTCCTGGAGATCAAACCCTAAACCCCCTCACGAGCAGCTTGTTGCCCAAGAGAGCAACGTGCTCTATTCAAAAGACCATCCAACACCCTACTCATTCATCTTCATGAACATTAACCGAGCCTTTGCAAAGGGAAAATTTCTCTTCAGACGCAGGTTAATTCCGGGCCCAGTTATACACTTCATAGGTAATGCCTGGGGGGTTTGTCCTTTTCTTGAGGTTGATAATGAAACAGTGGCCTCCTGCCTTATCCTCGATTTCCTTAGCCAAGGCTTCTATATCGAGGGCCAACTGATTCAAGGCCGTATATCGGGACAAATAGTTCCCCCCGACGATCAGGATAGCTAAGTCTGCCCTATATGTTATGAGGTCCCGATACTCATTACTATTTCATAATCTGCTGGCCTTGGGACCAGGCAGGCCAAAATTGCAGGCATAAGGCTGGAGCATCATCTGGATACTGCACCGGATGATCTAGCAGGTATTTCTGGACATATGAATGCCCCTAAAAGGCTGCTTTCTTTAATGGGAATGGATAATCCACTGGGGAGGGTTCAAACCCTGCCCCGACACCCCCCCCCCCAACCACACGCAGCCTCTACGGGTGCCCCACTCAACATATGGTTGATCGCCGACACAGCAACAAACAATGTTCCGCT
Source organism: Coenobita brevimanus (assembly GCF_032717465.1). NCBI lineage: Eukaryota > Metazoa > Arthropoda > Malacostraca > Decapoda > Coenobitidae > Coenobita > Coenobita brevimanus. Next base: position 16,500,598 of record NC_137015.1, on the reverse strand, counting down.
CTCACACCCCGCAATAGCCCTCTATTAATTATCACTAGACACAATCCTGGTCACGGCACCAACTTATGTTAGTTATTATCATTGTAGGGGGTCTTAATTATTAACTACAATAAAGCGGAAGAACAACTCACCATTATATAGAGTATGTGGAAATGGCGTTACTCAGTATAAATATTCCAAGGCCTAAGAAATATGCTGAGTACTTAGCTGTGGTGTTGATGGTATTAAGTGGCAGAATGATTACTGAAGCCGATTGCTGGAGAAGGTTTGAAACACGTGTGTTTCCCGTCTGATGGCAGGGAGACAACTGAACAGCCTCGAGCCTTTCGTGCGCGAAGTAAATTGAATTAAACATCATAAATAAATGTATAACTAAATATGTTGTTTTCTCCATGATCATATTTTCTCTAGGGATAAATAATGTCTTCTATCTATCTATAGCCCGACGCCCCAATCCCGCAAAGGGTGCCCACAAACAAAACGCCTCCAAGTCACTCTGTCACCCACCATTTGACTACCCTCCCCCCAACTCACTCCCCTCTCCCTCATATACTTTTCAACTCCCTCCCTTCACCTCACCTACATACACCTTCTTAGTCAGTCTTTCATTCTCCATTCTCTCCACATGTCCAAACCACCTCATTGTATTTCTCCTAATCTTCTGAACCACATCCACATCCACCTCACAACGTTCTTTCACTTTTATTCGTCAACCTGTCCCTCCATGTCACTGCACAGGCTTCTCTCAAGTAACTCATTTCCACTGCTCTCACTCTTGTTGCCCTCTTGCAAGGTCCACGCCTCATTTCCATATGTCAGGGTAGGGATGACAATACTATCATGCAGTGACTTCTTAACATCCATACTCACCTCCCTACTTCTCATCACTGCTTTCCAGTGAACCAACAACCTTCCTTCCCTGCTGTACCCTTTCAAGCACTTCATCTTCCAAAGTTCCATCCTTACTCATCACACTACCCAAGTACTTGAATTTTTTTTTTTTTTAATGCGAGGAAGAAGGAACCGAAGGCCATGAGCCTGCAATAATATTTCCCTCCAAGAGAAAAACAAAATACAAGAGAGAGCCAAATTCAAGATCCGATTATTTCGAGATGCCTGGACACACTGCGTTTGAAAGACTGGAGATCATAGGAAGCAGGAAATACAGACAGAGGGAGACAGTTGCAGAGTTGACGTGTTGCATAAATGGAGGACTGGGAGTAACGGTTAACTCTTGCATTAGAAAGTAGGACAGAAAAGAGATGAGAGTTTGCTGCTACATGGGTGCTACGCACCCATCATGGAGCTGGAGGAATGCATGCAGACAGTTCAGAGAAGCAGTGACCATTGAAGTAGCAATAGAAAAGAGATAAAGATGCAACAGTGCGGTGAAGAGACAGAGGTTGAAGGGAGTCAGTAAAAGGAGGAGAGTTAATGAAACTAAAGGCCTTTGACTCCACCCTATTGAGAAGAGCTGTATGTGGGGAGCCTCCCCTCACATGAGAGTTGTACTCCACACAGGGGTGGATAAAACCCATGTATAGAGTCAACAATTGTGCTGGGGTAAAGAAGGAACGGAGTCGGCTTAGCACACCTAACCTCTTGGAAGCAGATTTTACAAGAGATGTAATATGATCTTTCCAAGATAAGTCCCGAGTAAATGAAACCCCAAGCATGTTCAAGGATGATGCAGGATTAAGCTGAATATTATTAAACATTGGTGGGTATACCTGTGGAAGATTTTGTCAGACTGATAGGTGTAAGAACTGAGTCTTAGATGCATTAAAAACAACCAGATTATTTTTACCTTAGTCAGAGATACGAGCCAAGTCAGACATTAGGTGTGCCATAGCCTCATCCCTTATTTGTTGAATTAACGCTGAGATGGGCATTGTGGGAACTGAATGGAGAGGTGAAGGGTGGAGTCATCAGCATATGAGTGGATAGGGTTAGATGTACAGCTTAGAAGGTCATTGATGAATAAAAGGAAGAGACTTGGTGATAGGACAGAGCCCTGAGGAACACCACTGTTGATAGATCTAGGAGACGAACGTTGGCCGTCTACAACTGCGGCTATTGAACGACCAGAAAGGAAGCTAGAGATGAAGGCACAGATAGAAGGATAGAAACCATAAAAGGGCAGTTTCGAAATTAAAGATTTATGCCAGACTCGATCGGAAGCCTTTGAGATGTCAAGTGCAATGGCAAAGCTTTCGCCAAAGTCCCGAATGGAAGACCAGGAGTCTGAAAGGTAGGTGAGAAGATCGCCAGTGGAGCGTCCCTGACGGAACCCATACTGACGATCAGAAAGAAGGTTGTGACAGGAAAAATATCTTAAAATTTTTCTATTTTGAAATAAATGATGTTAAAGCAATTGGACGATAGTTAGAGGGTTGGGAATGGTCACCCTTCTTTGGAACTTGCTGAATGAGACAAACGTCCAGCAATAACGAAAGGTACAAGTTGACAGACAAAGGCAAAATAGTTTACCTAGGCAGGGTGTAAGCACAGAAACACAGTTCTTAAGAACAACAGGAGGGACTCCATCACGCCTATATGCCTTGTTAGTATTGAGGCCAGTGATGGCAGAAAATACATCAGCTGACGAAATTTTAATGTCAGCCATGAGGAAGTCAGAGGGGGGGAAGTGATGGAGGAACAGCACCGGAATCATCTAAGGTGGAATTGGAGGAGAAAGTCTGAGTGAAGAGATCTGCATTATCAGTAGAAGAAAGAGCTATAGAACCATCAAAGTAGAAAAGAGGAGGGAAGGATGATGAGGTAAAGTTGTTAGAAAGGTTTTTGGCAAGGTGCCAGAAGGAACAGGAAGAATTCGAGTTGGAGAGTTGAGAGCATTTAGTATGGATGAAATTATTTTTAGCAGAGCAAAGAACAGACTTGGCACGATTCTGGGTAGAAACGTAAAGATGATGTGATTCAGGGGTGGGCTGGCTCCAGTACCTTTTTGAGGCCTTCTCCTTGTTGTGGAGAGCATTAGAACAATTGTGATTAACCTGCTGCGTCCTGTTGATGTGAATGAACGTCCACACGTTTTGTCACTGCCAATCCCATTGACGTACATCAATGCAAATCAATTGCAAGGTCCCTAATTTGCACAATTTTCATTTTTTATGAGTGATTTTTGGTTCGTATACACGGGACACCTTCCTCTACAAGATTTGAGGCAGGACAATGCCTTACCAAGCATGACCTCCCCTCCCCACACGCCATTGTCTCGGCAATTCACCTGTTACCAGTGGCCTGGCCAGTAAAGACATTCAGGGCCAGAGAGATTCCCCAATCGATGACAATGTGGAGGACAAACTTTACATAGCATTAGAGGAAGAAACAGTCAGAAATGATGATCAGGTAATGTCACCAAAAAAGGTCAGGTATGTTGATGTGTTTCGTGGGTGAAATAATCCTTATATTGCTTAATTACTGTGTGAAAACCAATATACTCTCGTACTACATATAAATTCGTACCAAATAAATAAATAAATACCGTTTATGAGTGGTGTGGAATGGTTACCCTCCCATAGAACTCGTTTTCTTAGGAGCCAGCCTGAAAACACAGTTAGGTGAGGAGGTACTGGTACCTGTATCGAGTATTTTAAACCTCAGGTGAGTGATTCCTCTATGATTTTTTGATGTTTCTCACCAAAAGCAGAGGTTTGAGCCAAACAAAAATTTTTCCCAAAATGTTTGGGATTCGGGGGAGTCAGTGGTGGAAAAGTGGTTGGGACAGGGTGGGTTAAACTAAGGCTTTCTTGCATTAGACAAAGGATACGAGAAAGGAATGTATGCTTCCATGCCCGAAAGAATAACCTCCTTAATGCATAAGGCACACTCAGATGGCTCCGGGCATGGAAGCAATAATTATTCCAGGGAAAATCAAAGAAGCACTGCCTGAGGGCCTCCCAATCCGCAGCTCAAAAGTGCCACAGACGACGTTTCTTTGGAGGGTCCACAGGCCGTACCGGAGTGATAGGATAGGTGTAGGTGATAAGGTTGTGATCGGAAGAGCCCAACACAGAGAAAAGATTAACAGTGTAAGTAGAAGGATTAGTTGTAAGAAAGAGGTCATGTATGTTGAAGCTCTCTCCAAGGCTGTCTGGGATATGGATAGGGTGCTGTACAGGCTGCTCTAGATCATTAAGGATAGAAAAGATGTAGGCTTGTTCACCAGGTGGATCAGTGAAAGGAGAGGAGAGCCAAAGGTGGTGGTGAACATTGACATCTCCTAAAATGGAGATTTCATAGTAAGGAGAAATGGATAGAATGTGTTCCATCACAGAAGTAAGATAGTCGAAGAATTTTTGATAGTAAAGTTAGGGGATAAGTAAACAGCACAGATATATTTAGTCAGAGAATGACAGGAAAGCCGAAGCCAGAGTGTAGAGAAGTCAGAAGAATCAAGTTCTGGAACACGAGAGCAAGATAAGTCATTGCGTGTATATACACAACATCCACCTTTGGCTTTGAAATTAGTATAGAGAAAGTAGGAGGATACAAAAAAAGGTTTGCTGTCAGTTGCCTCAGACAGCTGAGTCTCAGTTAGAAAGAGAAGGTGAGGTTTAGAGGAGGAGAGGTGGTGCTCAACAGAGCGAAAGTTAGAGGAAAGGCCGCTAATGTTGCACAAAAGAAGAAGAAGTGAGTCAGACAGTGGTTCCAGGCAGCTCAAGTCGTCATCGGGAGATGGGCGGAAGGTGGGGGCATTTATGGTCCCCCCCCCCCAGGGACTCCGAGGCTGAGTGTTGAGTAGTGATGATTTTTTTTGAATTTTGGGAAAGGAAGTGTAGTGTGTACTATGCATGTAGTTTGGTGTAGATAGTTAGAGAAATTTGTACTGGAGAGCATGCTTGCCTACTCTCGGTGTGCTCTCACATTCTCCATATCCTCACCCTCCAACCTCACTGTACATTCTGTGACTTCATTCCACTCAAACACCATAACTTTACTCTTGTTGACACTGTCCCAAATTCATTCACCAAACCTTGCAACTCCCATTCATCTTCACTCAACAATATTGTATCATCAGCATGCAGCAACACCGGAATCTTCCAAATCTCACCCTCATTCATTAGAGCCACCCCACATCCACTGCCCTACCTTGCACCTCCTTTACAACCCCATCCATGTATATATTAAACAGCCATGGAGACATCACACAACCCTGTTTTCGTCCCACACTGAGATCAAAGAACTCACTCAGCTCACCATCCACTCGCACCATAGCCCTAGCTCCTTCGTACATACTCTTCACAGCACTCAACAATTTCCCCTCCACTCCATATATTCTTAATACCTTCCACATACCTTGCCCATCTATTCTGTCATAAGCTTTCTCCAAGTCCATAAAGGCATCATACACTTTCTTTCCCTTCTCTAGATACTTCTCCACTAAACATCTTAGAACAAATATCTGATCTACATACCCATTTCCCTTCCTAAATCCCCCTTGTTCTTCTCCAACTAGCGCCTCTGTCATATGCCTAACCCTATCAATGAGTATTCTACCATATATTTTTCCATTCACACTAAGAAGGCAAATACCCCTGTGGTTACCACATACTTCTCTCTCCCCTTTTCCTTTGTATAAAGGAATAATTTTCCTGATTTCCAGTCCTCTGGAACCCTTTCATCTTCCCAAGCTAATCTACACAACTTCCATATCCACTCCACAACAATCTCACCCCCATACTTCAGCATTTCACCACACATTCCATCAATTCCTGGGGCCTTTCCCATCTTGATCTTCTTCATTGCTTCCACTACTTCCGCCCTACTGATCTCTTCCTCCATCCTCTCATCTCTTCTTCTCCCAGCCATTTCCCAACCACTAGTACTCGCACTGCTCTCACTCTCTACATTCAACAAATCCTCAAAGTGCTCCTTCCATCTCCTCAGTTTCTCTCTCTTCTCCACCAACAATCTATTATTCCTATCTTTCACTCCCCTACTATTTCCTCTTTTACATTGCCTTACTTTCTTTACCTCCTTCCAAAACAATTTCTTACTCTCCCTCCATTTCATACTCAGATTCCTCCCAAACTCATCATCCCATATATAACACAAGAACTTATTAATAAAGACATGTGCTGTCTTGGGTGGGCAGTTCAAACCCGAAATCCACAACACAGGTCAATACTTCTTACGGACCTTAACAAAATCTGACGTAGTGCCAACGTAACAGTGTCCCATTGTGGCCTGTAGCGCCTCATACACTATAAAACTTGACGTATTATCAACTGAAATTGATTTCCTAGCCCCAGGTTTCAATTTGATAATTATTATCTTTCATATGGAATTACTTCCAGAGTTCAACAAGGTGCAATGCTCATTAGAAAATTACATCATTAATTGTAAGAAGTAGCGACTAGCACTTTATAATGACGATCTAATCCAAAACATGACATCTTTTTTCCAGAGAGTCCACAGATAATGGATTTAAAGGATTTCCTGTGATCATCGTGATTTATCTGATGTCTTAAAGATTTTTGAGACACTGTTTTGCATTAGAATCTCTTTAAGATCAATCTGTCTATCTATCTATCTATATCTATATCTATCTATCTATCTATCTATCTATATATATATATATATATATATATATATATATATATATATATATATATATATATATATATATATATATATATATATATATATATATATATATATATATATATATGTGTGGTAACAAAAATAATTTATCTTTCCTCCCAGACTGTTGATGCTTTTAGCAAAAAAATATTAATTGTAAAATTTCAGACTAATCGATTAGCTTTTGGGGGTGGCTCAAAGTTATTTTTTTGTATACCTGGAGTGTTGTCGCGTGAAGTTGTGGATTGACAGTTAGGCCATCTGGCAACACTAGATTTCTGGGGAGTGGCACTCGCGGGGAGAAGGGAAAAATTACAGTGGAGAATACAAAAGAACGTTTTGCTCTCTTTTGGTGTATGAATTAAGCACGGATACACTGATACCATTATGCCATTTATTAATTATGTAGTGTATAATTACAAGAAACATTATTTACCAATTATTTAATGACTGTTTAATAATTATTTTTCTTTCAGATTGCTTAGAAATAATCACAGCGTCTAATAAACCTTCATTTTACTTAATTAAAAAGTCAGAGGAAACGATCATTGGAGCCAATCTGCATTCCCGTGGCCAGACCCTACACGTGTTCCTCCAACATCATCGAGTCTTGAGGAAGGAGATCAAACCTAGGTCAGAAGCTGTTTTTGAAGAACTGCGTCTCTTCTGAGAAAAAGCCCGAATCCGTATTCAAAGGAAAACCACATTCTTCCCAAAATTAAAGCTGTACACTTGGAGTGGAAAGCGATTAAGAAGAATGGTGGGAGGAAAAGCAACTCTCAGAGAAAGAGAAAAACCTTTCAGGAAGAAATGGAGAACCTCTTCTATGTTGCCCATGTTGATGCTTTGACCTCAGTCATAAATGGAGAAGACCGGCAGTTCTTAATCCAGGAAAGGAAACCGGGAAGTATGGGATCAATGGTCTCTGTAGATATGGTGACTGACAAGGCAAAAAAAAGAGCTGCTGAGAAGGAAATAAAATTGGAAAATAGGAAACGGAAAGCTGAAGAAGAAAAATATGCTGCTTCGCAGAAAGTTGTGCTAGGTCATGGAAGTTCTTCTGATAAGTCCTTATGTGAGTCACAAGAAGATGGAGAGTACCTTATTGATCAGCCATTGACCAGCAGACTAACTCTACCAAAGAAAAAGGCAGTGAAGACTATCATAACTCCTGGACTGGTTGCCGCTCTGGACAGGACAGGCATCAGTGACAGGAGGGCCAAACATGGATTACCTGAAACTGCCTTCAGCCTTGGTCGAGATCTTTTAGAGGTAAACATCTCTCGTTCTTCAATCGAAAGGCACTGAGAGGGCCATGGAAGTCAAATAACTAAAGCCATGAAAGCTAGCTTTAGTCCAAGTATTTCAATTGTTCACTGGGATGGGAAGTTGATCCCTGATCTACTTGCCAAGAATGACAAGGTAGACAAGACTCCCTGTCTTTGTCTCCTCAGGTGAATTAGGTGATTCTAAACTGCTTGGTGTTCCTAAACTACCAAGTGGAACAGGGGAAGCTCAATCAGCTGCAGTGTATAATCTTCCTTCAGAATGGAACATAGACAAGTCAATCATCGGAATGTCATCAGATACTACAGCATCAAACACAGGAACGAACATGGGAGCATGCGTTCTTCTAGAACAAAAACTTGGTCGACCACTCTTCTACTTTGCCTGTAGGCATCATTGCATGGAAGTCATGTATGGAGGAGTGTTTGCAGCAGTCCTTGCTTCATCTTCTGCACCTGAACCATTCTTGTTCAAGAGGCTCCAGTCTGTGTGGGACTACATTCATCCAACCAGCTTCTCTACATCACAGGATGATGAGGTGAAGGAGCAAGTTGAACTATTCAGAGAAGAACTAATTGCCTTTGCCAAAGAACAACTGTCCTCTGGAAATTTTCGAGATGATTATAGAGTTTTTGGAAGTTTCTTTGATATTTCATTGTGAAAAATTTGAAAGTTACACATTCAAACGCCCTGCAGGCATGCATCATGCAAGTTGGATGACCAAAATTATTTATCCCATCATAATGTGTCCTTTTCGAAATCAGATTCTTATGACTCCTCGTGAGAAATAGGACCTGAAGACCTTTACCCTTTTTGGATATATATATATATATATATATATATATATATATATATATATATATTGTTACATAGCCTATGATTTCATCATCCTTTGTATAATTCTAATGTACAGTATGCTGCATGTTTGATCACGATTCGCCACGTGGCTTCCATAGTGACCAGGCTTGCGTGTTCTACCTCACTCCCCCCTTATAGTAAAGTAAGTCGTTCTTTCTGTTGTTCAGAGCAGGAGTGTCAACTCTTCGTCCATTATGGCTTCATTTGCGCATCCTTCTTGCAAGTTGAATCAAGCTCTGCCGGCCCCCTATATAACGAGCTCAGTCTCTGCATTAGTTGCCACTTAGATCTACTCCTCATTTTGTTCACATCTCTGTCCTCCCCTGTATAGTGTATTATTATTTTTGTGAGTGCTCAGGAAGTCTCCAACCATCTAGCTGCTGTATAATTTGAGTATAAGTGTTATTCCCCCCTGTGGCGGGGGAGACACAACCTGGCCGCACTATGGGGTGGTACTACTACTCTGCGGCCGGGTTGTATTAGGAAGAATACTGCCACCGTATTCCCTGCGTGTCGTAAAAGGCGACTAGAAGGGGCGGGGAGAGGGGACTAGGGACCCCCTCCTCTGTTTTTTAGTTCCTAAAAAGAGACAGGCCAGAGAAAGGGATGGGGGATGGAGTTATCCCCGTACCCTGAAGATTGGGTCTATGAATGTGCGTGGATGTAGTACGAGTGAGGCTAAAAGGGAGGAGATTGGGAGAATGTTTGTGAGAAGAAAGTTGGATGTGTTAGCTTTGAGTGAAACGAAGATGAAAGGGAAGGGGGAGTCTATGTTTGGAAGTGTGAATGGAAGATTGTCAGGTGTTGATAGAGGAAGGGCAAGAGAAGGTGTGGCCTTGTTAGTGAGTCCGGAAGTATAGCAATGTGTGATTGAATGGAAGGAGGTGTCATCGAGACTGATGTGGGTGAAAGCGAAATTTGAACGTGAGTTGTGGGTGTTTGTGAGTGCATATGGGCCTGGTAGTGAAAAGGATGAAGAAGAGAGGGAATCTTTCTGGAATGATGTTGATGAGTGTCTGCAGAGTTTTGGAGTGAATGTGAATATGGTAATGATGGGAGATTTGAATGCTAGAGTGGGAAATGTAGCAGTTGAAGGCATAGTTGGTATGCATGGTGTGCCTGGAAGAAATGAAAATGGGGAACGAATGATAGCGATGTGTGTTGAGCGAGAGATGGTGATTGGGAATACGCTGTTTGAGAAGAAAGATATTTATAAGTATACATGGGTGAGACAGGAGGGTGGAAGGGTTGTTGATAGAGCTTTGATGGACTATGTCGTTGTGTCTAGGAATGTAATAGGAAGATTGTTGGATGTGAGAGTTTTGAGAGGGGAGGGTGGAGGTATGTCTGACCACTACCTGGTGGAGGGAAAGTTAAGAGTAGGTAAGAGATGGGTGAGAGCTAGGAGGGTTAGGTGTGGCAGGGAGGTTTTGAAAGTCAGTGAGTTGGATAAAAGAGAGAAAAAGACAGAGTATCAGGAGAAATTGAAAGATGAGTGGAACGCAGTGAAAGATCGGGAAAATGGCAGCGTGGAGGAGGAATGGCAGTTGTTTAAGAGTGCTGTGGTGGGGCATGCAGAAGAGGTGTGTGGTGGGAGACGTGTGGGTGGTGGTGTAAGAAAAGGAACTGAATGGTGGTGCGAGGAAGTAAATATGGCTGTGGCTGAGAAGAGACGTGCATATGAAGTGTGGCTGCAGAGGAAGGATGAGATGTCATATGAAAGGTATAAGGAGAAGAGGAATAGAGCGAGAAGGGCTGTGCGTGATGCTAAAGTGGCAGCAGATGAGAGGTGGGGTAGGTGGCTGACAGAGAATTTTCAACAGAATAAGAAAATGTTTTGGAAGGAGGTGAAAAGGGTGCGAAAGGGAGAGTCTGGGAAGGAAGAACGAGTAAAAGCAGAGGATGGAAGGATATTAATTGAGATGGATGCAGTAAGGAAGAGATGGGCAGAGTATTTTGAAAGATTGTTAAATGTAGAGGAGGAAAGAGTGGCTGAGATTGGGGCGGATGGAAGGGTGCAAGGAATAAATGTGTTGGGAGAGTTGAATGATTCTTTGATCACGAAGGAGGAAGTGGAGAAGGCAGTAAAGGAGATGAAAACAGGGAAAGCTGCAGGTATGGATGGGTGTGCTGTGGAATGCCTGAAGGGTGGTGGAGTGACTATTGTTGACTGGTTAGTAAGATTGTTGAATGTGTGCTTTGAGAAAGGTATGGTGCCAATTGACTGGGCAAGTGCTTGTGTGGTCCCGTTGTATAAAGGCAAGGGTGATAAGTATGAATGTACTAGCTTTAGGGGTATAAGTCTGTTGAGTGTTGTAGGTAAGGTGTATGGTAGAGTGTTAATCATGAGAGTTAGAGAGGGTACAGAGGGAGTGATTGGTGATGAGCAGCGTGGCTTTAGGAGAGGGAGGGGATGCGTTGATCAGGTGTTTGCTGTGAGACAAGTGTGTGAAAAGTATTTAGCGAAAGGTAAGGATGTGTTTTGGGCATTTATGGATTTAGAGAAAGCATATGATAGAATTGATAGGGAGGCTTTGTGGACTGTTTTAAGATTGTATGGACTTGATGGTAGGTTACTGAAAGGGGTGAAAAGTTTTTATGTAAATAGTAGAGCGTGTGTAAGAGTGGGAAATGCTGTGAGTGATTGGTTTCCCGTGAGAGTGGGGCTGCGACAGGGATGTGTGATGTCACCTTGGTTGTTTAATATTTACATGGATGGTGTTGTAAGGGAGGTGAATGCAAGAGTTTTAGGTGGAGGTCTGAGTCTGGTGAATGTTGATGGTGGAGAGTGGAATCTGAAGCAGCTGCTGTTTGCAGATGATACTGCACTGGTGACTGATTCAGAGGAGAGATTGAGACAGTTGGTAGAGGAGTTTGGAAGGGTGTGTGAAAGGAGGAAATTGAAAGTAAATGAGAATAAGAGTAAAGTGATGAAGTGTACGAGGTTGATAGATGGTAGGGGGATGAATATAGTTTTGAATGGTGAGTTGCTTGAGGAGGTAGATTGTTTTAAATATCTAGGGTCACATGTTGCTGTGGATGGAAGAATAGATGCAGAAGTGAAGTTTAGAATAAATGAAGTAGGAAAGGTGCTGGGAGGAATGAAAAAAGTGTTTAAATGTCGTTCGCTTAGAATGGATGTAAAGAGAAGGCTGTATGAGGGTGTTGTGGTACCGACTGCATTATATGGGGCTGAAACATGGAATATGGGTGTAGCAGAGAGGGAAAGTTTGAATATAATGGAGATGAGGTGTCTGAGGAGTATATGTGGAGTGACGCGTATGGATCGGGTGCGAAATGATGAAGTGCGAAGTAGAACTGGAGTTGTTTGGGAGATGGCTGGTAGAGTTGAGCAAAGGGTGTTGCGATGGTTTGGGCATATGGAGAGAATGGATAATGAGCGATTGGTGAAAAAGATAACTAGATCTGATGTGAGAGGTGTAAGGCTGAGAGGAAGACCACGAATAGGATGGATGGACAGTGTGAAGAGAGCGCTGGATGCGAGAGGGATGTCTGTTGAGCAAGGAAGAGTGGCTGTGCGTGACAGAAATGGGTGGAGAGAAATTGTGAATGAATAAGTGATGATGCAGCCCTGAGGGGATATTCTCCTGCATTTGGTCTGATCAGCTAGTCAGGTCAGGTGCGGGTAAGGGGATGGGTCTGTTATGATGTGGCAGGGGTAAACCAGTTCTGCTGTCGGGCCCTGCTGCGGATGTCACTGATTGCATTGCGCAGTTGACCCTTGTGCGGTGTGGTGCGGTGAAGATCTGTCCGTTCTCCCCTTTGGGGCTAAGATGCAAATGAATGTGTTTGAATGGATGAGTAAATGGGGAGTGTGTTGTCCTGTCTCGGCTACCTCCCTTTCCTTGGGGGAAGCAGCCTAGGTATATAGATAGATAAGTGTTATTAACATTTTTCTTGTGTTGTGTAGTGTGGGGCGTTGGTTCGTGGGCCTGGTAGGGTTTTGACTGTCAGCCAGTTTTAGTAATATTTTGTATCTGTAATAATATTATATCTTGCTTTAACTGAGCATTATCCGGTTTTCTCATTTTATCAGGGCTGACTTAAATAAACTTGCTCTTGCTAAATTCGTGTTAATAGAGGCTATTGCAGTTAACCATATATGTAACCTGTTTTGCCAGTACATTATCCTTATTAGTTCTGAATGTTTAGTTGTTAGTTTGAGCATTAAACTTTAACTTGTAATTTTACCAAAGTCTTTTATTTTGAACTTGGAACTTTGCAGGACTAGTGATTTTAGTATTCTCACTTGAAGTGTCCATTATCTCTCTCTGTTCCGTAACATAAATTTGGCGACCTCTTATCAGGATATTCAGGATATTATCATAAGGATATTGCTTGATATTTTGTGACTGTGATTTTTTCATGATGTCTACTATTACTACTCTTGATGAAGCCAAAGATTTTTTGTCAAATGTGCAAACAGTGTGTGATGTAGAAAACAGAACAAAGAATGAACTTAAGCTTGTTGCTCAACAATTGGGAATTGCTGTTAGCTCTCATCATGCTAAAGATCAAATTGTCGGCATGATTAATAAAAGCTTGTTTAATGTAACTCCTCCAGATGAGAAAACGCAGATTGAAATAGCTAAGTTACAGCTAGCCCTGCAGGAGGCTTGTGTTAAGGAGGCTGAGTTTCAGGCACGTGCTAAGGAGGCTGAGTCTCAGGCTCGTATTCAGGAGGCACAGGCACAGGCTCAGGCACAAAATGAACTTGCTAGGATTCAGGCAGACCATGAGTATCGCATGAAACAAGGTGGAACTGGATCATCTAGCTCTGATGATTTTGATGTGGCTAAAAATGTTAAACTTATCCCTCCTTTTAATGAATCTGATTTAACAAAGTATATTCAGTTGTTTGAGAGGGTAGCTACAGGTTTTAATTGGCCCAAAAAGTATTGGCCAGTACTCCTTCAAACTGTTCTCACCGGTAAAGCTCAAGTAACTTATGCATCTTTGCCTCAGGATCAATGTGATAATTATAATGTAGTTAAGAGCTTGATTCTTAAGGCCTATGAGCTTGTTCCTGAAGCCTTTAGAGTAAAATTTAGGACAACTTATAAGCAAGATAAGCAATCCCATGTTGAGTATGCAAAAATCAAAGAAGATCTGTTAGAGCAGTGGTTAAATTCTATGAATGTAAATTCTGATTTTGATAAATTTAAGCAAATGATTTTGCTGGAGGACTTCAAAAGGTGTACTGATAAAGATGTAAGCCTATATCTTGATGAGAAAAGAATAGATAATTTGTCTGATGCTGCAGTTTTAGCTGATGAATATGTTCTCACTCACAAGAGATATTCTAAAGAAAAAAGGAAAGCTGAGAGTAAGTACGTTGCCTCTACTCAGAGTACAGGTAACAGGAAAGAGATTAAAGATGATGTTTCTCAGGAAGTAAATACCAGCTCCACCTCTAGATTTCAGAAAAGTAAATGTACTTATTGTAGTAAGCTTGGTCATACTACGGAGAAATGTTTCAGGAGACAGCGTGATGTGAACAAAAAGGAGTCTTTAAAAAATCAGTCAATTGGTCTAGTGTCCACCCTTGAGAATTCCCAGAATTCTTTAACCGAGTTAACTGAACCTGCTTTGAGGGGTAAATTAAATTCTCATGATGAAGCTCCTCTTTTGAGCAGTAACGTGGGTGACACTCTCAAGAGAGTTCATGTGCTAATTTCCTGTCTGATGGTTTTGTAAGTCCTCTGGACAGTAATGACAGGAAATCAGTTAAAATATATTGTGATACAGGTGCTTGCCAATCCCTTATGCTGACCAATGTTCTAGGCTCTAATGTTAATTCCTCTGATGAAACTGTAATCTTACAAGGTGTAGGGAATAATTACTTCTCTGTCCCTCTGTGCAGAGTGAATTTAGAGTCTGGTTTTGTTAATGGTTCCGTTATGGTTGGGTTGGTTGAGACACTCCCAATGTCAGGTGTAACTTTCTTACTTGGAAATGATGTTGGTGGAAGTCAAGTGTGTCCAGCTCCTCAGTTGTCTAGTGAACAAGTGACTGCGACCCAGGATTGTGATGTCCCTGATGTGTTCTCTGCATGTGCTGTCACTAGGGCTAAGTCTAAAGTTACTGGTGACTTAGAGGATAATGATGATGATGATGTTATCCTAGCTGACACTTTTCTTGCTAATTTGGACCACTCACCAGATGAGGCAGTACCCCATAGTGTTGATAATTTGTCTCGTCAAGAGTTGGTTGAGTTGCAGGTTGCTGACCCCGAGTTGAAAGGTCTAGCTAACTCTGCTTGCAGTGAGGAAGAGTAAGCTGGTGCTCTTGCTTGTTATTATATAAAGTCAGGAGTACTTATGAGAAAGTGGAGACCCCCAACAGCATCAGCCGACTGTGAATGGGAGGTTGTACATCAAGTTGTCATCCCTCGTGTTTGTAGGCAGGATATCATTAGAGTGGCTAATGATTCCAGTTTGGCAGGACACCTTGGAGTGAGGAAGACTGTGGCACGCATTTTGAAACACTTCTACTGGCCAGGTATCTTCAGAGATGTTTCCTGGTATTGTAAGTCTTGTCACACCTGTCAAGTTGTGGGGAAGTGTAATCAGACCAAAAAGGTTGCACCTCTAGTTCCCATTCCTCCTTTTGAGGCGCCATTCACCCATGTGTTGTTGGATATTGTGGGCCCTCTTCCTAAGACTTCTTCAGAATTTTCTTATGTGTTGACCCTGATTGATATGGCTACTCGTTATCCTGAAGCCATTCCACTTAGAAATATCTCAGCAAAGAACGTAGTTAAGGAAATGCTAGGGTTCTTCACCAAGTTTGGTCTGCCCAAGGAGGTACAGTCAGACCGAGGAAGTAATTTCATGTCCAATGTTTTCAAGCAGTCTCTGAAAGAGTTGGGCATCACCCAGATCACGTCTTCAGCTTACCATCCCCAAACCCAAGGAGTGTTGGAGAGATATCATCAAACACTCAAATCGTTGCTCAGGAAATACTGTTTGGAACATCAGAAAGACTGGGATAAAAGTCTTCCATTCGTTGTATTTGCCGCAAGAGAATCTCCAAATGAATCACTGGGCTTCTTACCCTTTGAACTACTGTTTGGCCATGAAGTAAGAGAACCCCTTAAGCTACTCAAGGAATGCTGGCTGTCGGAGGAAGATGATGTCAAACTGCTGGAGTATGTGAAGTTCAAAGAACGGCTGTCCACTGTTTTACAGCCGGCGAGAGAGAATTTAGGAGCTGCTCAGGAGAAGATGAAGACTTGGTATGATAAGAAGTCCAGGTTACGCCACTTTCAGCCAGGAGATCAGGTTTTGATTCTGCTACCAGTGCATGGGCAACCTCTTCAAGCCAAGTTTAGTGGTCCTTATTTCGTGGAGAAGAAACTCAGTGATGTCAACTATGTCATCGCCACACCAGATCGTAGAAAGAACAAGCAACTTTGTCACATCAACATGCTAAAGTTATATCACAGGCGGGACGAAAATAACCCAGTCTGCACTGTAGCTGTTCCACCCGAGTCTGCAAGTCAAGCTCTCCCATGCAGTATGAGCCTGAGTGATAGTTTGGGGAAGAATCCTGATATCATGAATGATCTCTAGACTAAGCTTTCTCATCTAGCTCCCGAGGAAAGGCAGGAGTTTTCGGCATTACTGCAGGAGTACCCGCAAGTGTTCCGTGCCACTCCAGGAAGAACCACTGTGTTGATGCATGATGTCGATGTGTGAGACGCAAAGCCAATTAAACTGCCTCCTTACCGTGTGAACCCAGTGAAAGTTCCTCTCATCCAGAAGGAGCTTGGCTACCTGTTGGACCACAAGATGATTAAGCCCTGTCAGAGCGAGTGGAGTTCTTCTGTCACTCTAGTCCCTAAGCCAGGTGGGACACAGTGGCTTTGTATCGACTACAGACGTGTTAATCAGATAACCAAAACAGACACTTACCCTCTCCCTTCGTGTGGAAGATTGCATAGACAAGATCGGAAAGGCTAGGTACATAAGTAAGTTTGATTTGTTAAAGGGATACTGGCAAGTACCTATGACTGAACGTGCTAGGGAGATCTCATGTTTTGTAACACTAGGAAAGACTTTTGCATGTTCTGTAATGCCATATGATATGAAGAATGCACCAGCCACTTTTCAGAAGCTCATGAATGTTGTAACAGAGGGTTTGGCAGGGTGTGTTGTTTATATTGATGATGTATTAATCTTCAGTGACAACTGGAAAGATCACTTATGCCATGTCAGTAAATTTCTTGAACATTTGGTTCAGGCTAATCTTGTAGCTAATTTATCAAAGTGTGAGTTTGGTCAAGCTAAAGTTCAGTACCTTGGGTACGTAATTGGTGATGGACACGTTGCACCACCAGGAGCTAAGGTTCAGGTTATAAGTGATCTTCCCAGACCTAAAAGTAGGAAAGAGCTACAAAGATTTTTGGGAATGGTAGGTTATTACAGGACATTTGTTCTTAACTTTTCAGTTCTTGTATCACCACTTACAGACCTACTGAAAAAGGGAGTTAAATTTGTCTGGACCGATAACTGTGAATCCTCTTTCAGTAAATTTAAAGCTATCCTATTAATTAAGTCAGCCAGTGCTCGCTACTCCAAATTTTGCTAAGCCTTTTAAGATGGCTGTTGACGCAAGTGATACAGGAGCTGGGGCTGTTTTCCTGCAAGAGGATGATCAGGGTATTGAACACCCTGTATCTTATTACAGTAAGAAGTTCACTCCACCTCAAAAGAACTACTCAACTATTGAGAAAGAGCTTTTGGCCTTGATTTTGTGTTTACAGCATTTTTCATTTTATTTGTGTTCTGGTTTTGACCCCATAGTTATTTATACCGATCATAACCCACTGAAATTCCTAAGTAAGTTTAAAGATAAAAATCAGAGATTGACAAGATGGAGTCTACTTCTTCAGGAGTATTCATTAGCCATACACCATGTCAAGGGGAAAGAAAATGTTATTGCAGATTGCTTATCTAAACTTTAGACAGATTGTTTTAGAGTAATAAGAAATTTCCTTTGTAAATTTCTTTTTCTTTGTGGGGAGGTGTTACATAGCCTATGATTTCATCATCCTTTGTATAATTCTAATGTACAGTATGTTGCATGTTTGATCACGATTCGCCACGTGGCTTCCATCGTGACCAGGCTTGCGTGTTCTACCTCACTCCCAGCTTATAGTAGAGTAAGTCGTTCTTTCTGTTGTTCAGAGCAGGAGTGCCAACTCTTCTTCCTTTATGCCTTCATTTGGGCGTCCTTCTTGCAAGTTGAATCAAGCTCTGCCGGCCCCCTATATAATAAGCTTAGTCTCTGCATTACAGTAGTTGCCACTTAGATCTGCTCCTCATTTCGTTCACATCTCTGTCCTCCCTTGTATAGTGTATTATTATTTTTGTGAGTGCTCAGGAAGTCTCCAGCCATCTAGCTGCTGTATAATTTGAGTATAAGTGTCATTACCATTTTTCTTGTGCTGTGTAGCGTGGGGCGTTGGTTCGTGGGCCTGGTAGGGTTTTGACTGGCAGCCAGTTTTAGTAATATTTTGTATCTGTAATAATATTATATCTTCCTTTAACTGAGCATTATCCGGTTTTCTCATTTTATCAGGGCTGACTTAAATAAATTTGCTCTTGCTAAATTTGTGCTAATAGAGGCTATTGCAGTTAACCATATATGTAACCTGTTTTGCCAGTACATTATCCTTATGAGTCCTGAATGTTTAGTTGTTAGTTTGAGCATTAAACTTTAAATTGTAATTTTACCAGTCTTTTGTTTTGAACCTGGAACTTTGCGGGACAGTAGTGATTTTAGTATTCTCACTTGAAGTGTTCATTATCTCTCTCTGTTCCGTAACAATATATATTTATATATATATATATATATATATATATATATATATATATATATATATATATATACCATCATCATCATCAGCCGTTTGAGTATCCACTGCAGGACCGGCCTATCCCAACCGAAGTCGGGACGATACAGCCAATGTATCTCGACCAAGTGGCTTAGGCTGTCTGGTAGAGATTTTATGTAGGATAAGAAGTGCTTGTAAGTGTAATTGTAGTGTTGGAGTGGCTTTGGATATGTGTGTAGTCAGTGAACCAAGTGTAATCAGCCCGCACAAGCCGACTAGGTGCAAGCATACTTTACAGTAACTGACACTGGTTCAGCTACAGCACCTTTTGTGTCCGTCAAAGCAGTACGTGGCCGGATGAACACTCCCATAGTTTATTACCCTGGAGGGATGCGAACCCTGGCCCACCCGCGTACGAAACGCGCACACTCTACAACTGTACCACAGAGGCCTCCCCATATATATATATATATATATATATATATATATATATATATATATACAGAGGCCTCCCCATATATATATGTATATATATATATATATATATATATATATATATATATATATATATATATATATATATATATATATACAGAGGCCTCCCCATATATATATATACAGTAACCCCTCCAATATCCGGATCAATAGGGCCATAGGCAGGTCCGGATAGTGGTCCTGTCCGGATATTGGGCCCCAGCTTATGGACTAGTACTTACGGACCCTAACTCTGAAAAACACCTATACAACTCCCTCTGGACATGCATAGCACCTTTTTAAGACCCAAATCACACCAATAAGGGACATAAAAGACTGAAATAAATGCAAAAGAACCATAAAATGAGGTTTTAGAGGTGAGTTTATACAATATTAAACATTCTGGGTACTTACAAGTCCCTTGGTCTTGGACTGGTTTGAACCGCCAGTTTGCAGTCCACAGTTAATCCTCTGCACTCTAAATTCTAATTTCTTAACACTGCACAACACTGTAAATTCCTGTGTGTTCTAGTGGCAAGGTATTGCAGTTTATTCACTGTTTATTCACAAAAAACAAGCACCTGTGGCTTGCACTGTTATGAGTATCTGCTCTCCATCGGAGTTAAGCTGTGACTGTTGATGTTGGTGGGGTAACAGAGTTGCCAGATCGCAACAGCCACATTACCAATCTCCTCAACTTTCATTGTCAAATATAACTTTTCATTACCAAATTCGTAAAGCTAGCATATATTCTTCACTAATTATATATACAAGTGGAAATACATGTAATCACTCTCCTTATAACTAACACCATGTTGATTATTTTCACACTATGTAGGGTAGCAGATTAATCAGAGAGAGCAAACAATCCACCATCTCCATCCTGTGTATCCTCATACATGTGAAAAATCCATTTGGTAATGCATTATTGTAATGCATTACCAAACGAATTTTTCATTACCAAATTGGCCCACACTTGGTAATGAAAAATACCAAATGGCAACCTGACAGGGGAGGGGGGAGGGGGAGGAAGGAAGGGGTGAAGGGACCATGGTGTAACAGCTTTTTGGCGCCAGGCGGGAATTTCAAATTATGGGAGGGAAAAAAAGTCTGATTTTTTTCAATTTTTTTGCAGTTTTTGGCCATTTTGGGAATATTGGATCCCAGGAGGATTATGTCCGGTTAGTGGGGATGTTCGGATATTGGGCGTTCGGATATTAGAGGGATTACTGTATATATATATAGATATATAAATATATATATATATATATATATATATATATGTAGATATAGATATATATATATAGATATATATATATATATATATATATATATATATATATATATACAGAGGCCTCCCCATATATATATATATATACAGTGTATATATATATATATATATATATATATATATATATATATATATATATATATATATATATATATATATATATATATCTCTCTAAGATGAAAAAGAAGTGTGTGGTAATCATAGGGGCATTTGTCTTCTTAGTATAATAGGAAAAGTGTATGGTAGGATACTTATTGACAGAGTTAGAGAAAGAACAGAGAAATTAGTTGGAGAAGAACAGGGAGGCTTTAGGAAGGGAAGACGTTGTGTAGATCAGATATTCATTCTTAGATCTTTAGTGGAAAAGTTTCTAGTGAAGGGAAAGAAGTTGTATGCGGCTTTCATGGATTTGGAGAAATCATAAGACAGGGTGGATAGACAAGGATTGTGGAAAGTGTTAAGAATATATGGAGTAGATGGGAAGTTGTTGAATGCTGTGAAGAGTATGTACGATGGTATATATATATATATATATATATATATATATATATATATATATATATATATATATATGGGGTTTTTCAAGAATACTTCCCCAGTATCCCTGCTTGTCGTAAAAGGCGACTAAAAGGGTTGGCGGAGGGTTAGTGCCCATCCGCGGAAACAACTAAGTAAAAAAACAAACAATAAGCCTCGGACAAGGACTGACCAAACGAT
>NC_137015.1:16402003-16474503 GCF_032717465.1 Coenobita brevimanus | reverse complement strand
CAATCAACTACCGTATGCGATGATAAACATCAGGAAACACCCCTTCTGCTATACAATGGTATGCCGGTGCATGCACAAACACGAATACGTTGACTGATAGACAGTGTGAACTGATCTGGCAAATGCAGCATGTGAAAGGTTCCATAACCAGCATTTGGTAGTGCCCAGCAAGTTCTAATCAGGTGTCTTTACAACAGGTACTGTTGATAACCTTGACCATAATCCCTCATCTACCACAGGCAGTGGCTTATTCCACTGGACAGGAATATCTTTGTTTTAGTTTCCAGACTTTGAAGTCAAAGGAATGGACTCATAAGAGACATTTGTTGGGGACTCTGCTATCCATGTGAACTCATTGCCAGAGTTCTATTCAGTTATCCCACCAGCTGTTACTCCCACATCTAACCTTGAAATCCAGCCTACAATTTGTGAGCTACTTGAAACCAACATCACGACAAAGGAAAGTGTAAAGGGTGAATACTCATGGCTTGAATGGGTACAAGAGATATACCAGAAAGATCTAACTGATGGTCAGCATTTAATGCCCGAAAGCAAGCAAACAGTCCTGGAGCCAAGTCTCTATTGGTCTGCTGCCACCCTTTTAAGAGCCTGCACATACAGCTGCAATGATTCGACGCTCGATGAGAATTGTGAGTGATGCTATAGCATATCTCGGTCCAGGCCAAGTGTCTGTCATGGCATGTGACCAGCCTCTATATGCAATTGCCAAGAGCATGTAGTAGAAATGGCCCCAAGAAACTGGTGAAGAAAAGTTTCTTTGTCTGCTTTTTTCAGAGGCTTGCATATTGAGATGGCTGTTTGGAAGGCTGTTGGAAAATGGCTAGGTGGGAGTGGATGGACAGATATTCTGACTCAAGCTGAAATAGCTACATCAGGAAAAGCTGTGTCCTATCTGCAGGCATCTCATTTAATGCGTACAAGACATGCACATGAAGTAACAGCCACTGCTTTATGCATCATGCAAAAACAGGCCTATAATGATCATGTCATACAGCAAGATACTGAATATGTACAAATTTTGAAGAATGGTGCCAGGAAAAAATGAAAACCATCCTCTGTTTATGTACTGATCCACGGTTCTGGAATAGGAAATAACAGTTCTTGCACTAGTATGGCCAGTTCGGCCTACAGACTTCAAGGACTGTGTTGAATCATTAACTCAACTCATGCCTTGGCTCTTTGGCTAAAGAGGACCAATGACACCCGATGGCTATAATTGCATATCAAAGATATGAAAGAAGCACCACACGGGCATCCTGATCTTCTCAGATAATATGAGGCTGGAGAATTCACACTTAACAAAACCAGCCATGTCTTTTCAATTAGGCCCCTGGACCAAGGACATGAACAAAATAATCTAACTGTGAAGAGGGATGCTGGGGTAATTGAACTGAGTGCCAACACGCTCTGCCGAGATCGATGATTGATGGTCCAGAAACAGCAAGAGTAATTCAAGAGTTGAAGAAGACTCCATCACTAATATGGAGAATGGAATGCATGATGAGCAAACGAAAAGTCACCAGAACAGGTTCAAAGAAGAGGTGGAGTCTCTTGTTAATGCCATCAAAGAACGTGATAATCCATTCTCTGAAGAAGACAATGAACTATTTGCTCTGTGTGCCATGGATGTTGCTGGCAAATCAGTTGTCCAAATTGTGTACAGCATTAAAGACAATGGAAAAGGAAAATACCAGAAATTTGTGAAAGAAAGGCTTGTACATTGCTCAAAGTCAGTTACACACACCATGCCACATAACAAAAGGTCAAGGACAGACCTAGAAAAGCAATCAACGCACAAAAGCAAAACTTAAGCTGGTAAAAAATGACTGCCAGTTATTCTCTCGCCTCTATACTGGATGCCAGAATGGAGGAGAAAATCTTGATGAATTTTTCTCCCACGAAAATCAGCCATGTCCTCTCTTCACTGCAGATAATGGAAAACTAAGGCAAGGGACCAAGTGTGACCCGCTCATATGCTTTGATAGACTCTGTGGGCCAGTTGTTGAAGAACCTGATGTGTCAACAATGATAACTGACGTTGCTGCCCTAGTACAAATGTTGAGACCAGAGACAAAAAAGACTTTTAAAGAATACAGTGATAATATCTTTGTTCCACACATTCAACAGCGTCTTACCACGGTGAAACGTGTGGACCTTGTGTGAGATATCTACAAGGAGAAGAGCCGAAAGGCATAATTTTGAGAAACACGTGGTTCAGGTTCAAAACGTAAAGTGTTGCCATCCGTAGCACCACCAAGAAACTGGCAAGAATTTATAAGACTGGATCAGAATAAAACAGAACTGTTTCACATGCGTCAAGGGATGTGACAAAAATTAACATGGAACGCAAAGAAGTTTACTGTACACTAGACGTGGATATTGTGCGTGTACCAGAAAGGGAGGATATGGCTCATCTGTCTTCATGCAGTCATGAAGAGGCAGATAGGCCAGTTATGGTGCACAACTCTGATGCTGTCAACAGGGGTCACAGAAACGTACTCATTAGATCTGTGGACACTGGCGTACTTGCACTGGCCATGTCAGCATTTGCATTCTTGCCGGCTGATGAATTCTGCGTTGCCTTTGGTGTTGGTGACAAATTCAGGTAACTTCTCATCCATCTGTATGCCTCTTCTCTTGGACCAACAAAGACAACTGTGCTCACATTATTCCATGCCTTCAGTGGATGCGACATTGTCTTTCATGGCTTACCATGGCAATCGAACTGCATGAAATGTGTGGACAGCATATCACGAAGTCACCACAGCTTTCCAACAGCTATCTTCACGCCCACAGGATATTCTTGATGCCACTCTTGCCATTCTGGAGAGGTTTACCATACTTCTGTATGACAACACAAGAGCAGTTGCATAGGTGAGTACAACAAAATAAGAATTAAAAAAAAATGTGTAAAAAAGTTTCTATGTACGGTGCTGATTTGGTAACAATCACTATTGATTCCGGCATTCCAGCCATACCATATATTCAGTACCCAATTTGGATACAGCATTATGAAGAAATATCTTCATATAAGAAAAAAAGAGAAACAACCTGCCACACCATAAACCCTTTTTCTCTCTTAATTGTTCCACTGTCATTTTTTCTTGTACGGTTCAGTGATGCCCGGAAGCATTTTTCCACTAAGAAAGGTCGAGCTACTGAAGGGATTCCCCTTCAGAAGTTGCACTACAACAGCGCATAAGGCGGGCAGTGTACCAGCGTGGTCATGTTTGGGGACAAACTACTTTACCCCAACGAGTGTTGCTACTGTAGATCCCTGCGACTGGGGTTGGAGCTTGGAGAACACTTCCTGTGTTCCGTTATGGACAACACTGCCAGAGACATCCAGGAGTTGTTCTGAATTAGTGTGTTGTGGCTGTAAAGCTGGATGTACAAGAATCTGCAGATGTATCAATGCTGGTCTTAGGTGTAGGCTACTGCACGTATTTTTTTTTTTTTTTTTTTTTTTTACTGAGGCGAAGATGGACTTGATAAGCTGGTGATGATTGGCTGAATGCAACATGTCCGAATAACATTTACTAGCCCAAAGTCCCCCCTCAGATATAGGTTGCCAATTAATTATGCTAACGAATAAAGAGATTATGAAGTAATGTTGCATTCAGTCAGTCATCACAAACCTGTCAAATGCATCTTTACCTCAGAAAAAAAAAAAAAAAAATGAGTATAGTCTCTGTCCTTGTGATGGCCAGTGCAATGTTGAATAGTGACAGGACTTGTGTTATAGAAGTATGACACAAGTTAAAATGTTGGATATTGATGGCATCATTGTTGTACACTTTATTACCAATGGTTACTTATATCTCACTTCATTCATATTTATCACTATGCACTTGGCCTCTATGTGTGTGTTTGTCTGTCTGTATGGAATCCTTTTTTGAGTACAGGACACCTCCAGACACATTATTCATTATGCGAATTTTACTTTTTCAGCCTATATAGAGGGCTCTGGAAGGCAGTAATGGAAAAATTTCAGTTGGTATAAATCAGAAAATGTTTAGGCACATGTGTCGGGACTCCATTTTTTAATTACAAATCATAATAGATAGATAGACAGACAGATAGAAGCAGCAAGTCAGATGATGAGAAGGTATTGTGTCTGCGAGAATCGAACAATGCTAAACATGCTTACACACTCTAACTCAAGGAATGCTTTATAGGCACACGACAGCACCTAGTGACCACACACGCGCATACACACATACTCACACACACGTTTCTAGAACTTTCCAACCACAGTGTAACACACGTGACACGACCCCTACTACACCAAAATTTAGGAAGGAGGTTAGCCATAGAACCGATAGGGAGTAGGGAGAAGGAGCCTAGCAACATGGGCGAGAGGGTGGAAGAGAGAGAGAGAGAGAGCGAGACTGGGAGGTAGCTCGCGGGACTCTATACTTCACTCTGTGAGAGACTTTGTTAATATTTCCAAGACAAATAAAAATGTCCCATACTCATCTTTACCTCTCCTGTCATTGCATGACAAAAAAGGAACGAAGATTATCTACTTAAAAAACTACTCAAGTATAACAACCGCTCATCCACGAGTCTAATATATATATATAACTGATCTACAAAACATCACTACAACAAGTTACAAAGTTATTGTAAGATATGGCGGCAGCAAACGTACGAACCTCGTCTACGAATCGACAGTGAATTACTACAAAATACAAGCTACAAGCCTACGAGTCTACAAGCCTACGAGTCTACAGGCCTACGAGTCTACAAGCCTACGAGTCTACAAGTCTACAAGCCTACAAGTCTACAAGCCTATGAGTCTACAAGCCTACGAGTCTACGAGTGTACAGTTGATTCTGCATTATCAAGAATTAAAAAAAAAAAAACCTCTTACAACCAACAACTCACAACCAGCTCCTGACAGTATTCTCTCCAATCCCCCCTCCGCCTCCCCGATCATTACGCTGCTTTAAAGATGAAGAGGTCGCAGGACGCCTTGCCAGTAGTTTAACAATGTATTGATACAAACAAACTTGCAATTTCTACGACGAACCAACAAACTACAACCATCTACAATCAACTACAAGTAACAACTCTACGAGTCGTCTGTATAATCTTCTACACTCACCTACAAGTAGCGGCAGTCTTCATCCCACAACGAGTAAATCACAAGAGAAAAAGACCGAAAAAAACATTGAGAAAGAAAAACAAAACAAACAAACAAAGAGTGAGACACGACTCACAACTCGCAACCACCAGACCTCACCCTCCTCTCTCTGCCACCTCCACCCCACTTCCACCGCTGACGCAGGAATGCGAGGTCAAGACAACGAAGCAAATACCAAGTCCATATTCACAACTCATCTTACTCACTCATCTTCACTCAAGTTACTCATCGCTACTCATTTACTCACCACAGCTACCAGTGTGGGAAGTCGACGTTACCATACATGTTTGCTGACACGACGCCACGCCTATCAACGTGTGTCACGTCAATCAACCCGTGAAGAACAACGCTATCACCACGTCCAACACCACTCACACCATTCCCACCACGATAAAAATTAGTGAGTTACATAGTTACTTCATTTATACGATACACAGTGATAGATAACACATTTTGCACAAACATATAAAACGTGATATATAGTTACAACTTAAATACATATACCTACTTCAATTATCATCATAATTCAGTCATTAAATACTTGCACCAACAATAAATATTCTACACTGTATATATTCATTCATTTATTATAACACTTATTTACCACCAACGAGTGTTACCATTTATACCTACATAATATACGTATTTCATACATACAGCTATACATTATTACATCTACAAAGTAATAAAGATAATATACCATCACAGTTACTCAGTGAGCGATTAAAAGAACTGTATTAAACATTTATTAATTAAAGTTACCAAGTGGAAACAGACAAATTAAGTTACAAGGATAACCAAGAAAAGAAAAAAAATGGCCAACACAAATGACGTTAGCAGGAATGAACATTTTCCACACAATCGTGAAGACAAAGATTTCCACACAGTGCTGACACATATATTGCCCACGATAGGTACAAGTGAAGAACAAGTCAGTGTATATAGTTAATACTGTATGTAGTGTATATATATATTTTATATAAACTAACTAAATATGTGGCTATATAATATCATTTTCAGTAATATCGGTGCAATATAAACTAAATCTTAAAAAATGGTCCCAAGAGAATTAGCCAGCAATTATGCAACCTCGAACAACACCGAAAAAGCGTAGGCAAACGAAGAAAAACAAACTATAGAAAATCAATACAAAAAAAAAGAAAGAAATACAGTAAGATCACATAACAAACAAATGAAAATAAGCGTAAGTGTTACTACAAATGCCAAAATACCACATAAACTCCTTTTATAAGTGAAACAAAAAGCAAATTGTTGTCTCCACAAGCAAGTGGCATGGCACATCATCACATAAACTCCTTCTATTAGTGAAATAAAAAGCAAATTGTTGTCTCCACAAGCAAGTGGCATGGCACATCATCACATAAACTCCTTCTATAAGTGAAACAAAAAGCAAGTTGTTGTCTCCACGAGCCAGTGGCATGCCACATCATCACTATCATCGACCGCAGCATGACCGGGTTCAGCGTCAGGACTGCAATTATTACAATTATGCAACTACAAACGATATGTACTGTAACTACAAACAATATGTAACAATTATGTAACAGTTGCATTAACAAGATATAACTTTTATGTAACTTTAACTATAATTATAAGGCCAATACAATTATGTACCAGTTGCATTAACAAAATGTAACTACAATTATAAGGCCAACACAATTATGTAACAGTTGCATTAACAAGATGTAACTTTTATGTAAGTTTAACTACAATTATAAGGCCAACACAATTATGTAACAATTGCATTAACAAAATGTAACTACAACTATAAGGCCAACACAATTATGCATTACCACAATATTATGTAACAATACATAAAATGTTACAATTATGTATTACTACAATGTTACTCCAATGTAACAATTACAATACAATTATGTAACAATTCACGATGTTACAATTATGTATTACCACAATATTACTACAATATTATGTAAAGTCATACAATTTTACCACAATTCTGTATTACCAGAATCATCACACAAGTTAGGTGAAATATTAGAATTACTAAAGGGATAACTCAATATGTAATGTAATAAACTAGCCGTATTACCATTGCACAATTATATGCCTATGTCTATTATACATACACATCTTACAAAATGTCATACAACAACCATTGCATTTGTTCAATTATGTATACAACTTGTTTAAAATGTAATATTACTCTATCAGTACAATAATAACATGAATATTATATGTATACAATATTATAATCAATATTATGTACTAATAGATTAGCATATGTCAATAATAATTATTGTCGGAGGACCTCCAGTGCGTGACCGAGCAGTGTCAGGACTCCATATTATAATTACAAATCATAATAGATAGATAGATAAATAGATAGATAGACAGACAGATAGAAGCAGCAAGTCAGATGATGATAAGGTATTATGTCTGCGAGAATCGAGCAATGCTAAACATGCTTACACACTCTAACTCAAGGAATGCTTTATAGGCACACGACAGCACTGGGTGACCGTACACACACATACACACATACTCACACACAGGTTTCTAGAACTTTCCAACCACAGTGTAACACACGTGACACGACCCCTGCCACACAAGAATTTAGGAAGCAGAGCTCAGAAGGAAGTTAGCCATAGAACCGACAGGGAGTAGGGAGAAGGATCCTTGCAACATGGGCGAGAGAGAGAGAGAGAGAGAGAGAGAGAGAGAGAGACTGGGAGGTAGCTCACGGGACTCTATACTTCACTCTGTGTAAGAGACTTTGTAAATATTTCCAAGACAGTAAAAATAGTCCCATACTCATCTTTACCTCTCCTGTCATTGCATGACAAAAAAGGAACGAAGATTATCTACTTACAAAACTACTCAAGTATGACAACCGCTCATCCACGAGTCTAATATATATATAAGTGATCTACAAAACATCACTACAACAAGAAGCTACAAAGTTACTGTAAGACGTGTCTTACTTGTGTGCATGGTTTCATGCTTCTGTTGAAAAGTGAACAATTTCATTGTCTTTATGTGCTTATCCTGCTGGACTAGGTCCTAGTCGTGATGCCTGGGCAACGTGGAAACAAGTCAAACAGGCCTGGTTTTACTAATCTTAGCTAAGATACGGACAGCTTTCGTCCCTCTCGCTTCTAGATATGGAAACTTCAACTGCTGTGGTATTTATTGGGTACTCGCCAACCACTTACAGTAACCGTGGGCCAGGGATAGTCGTACGCCTTCTTAAACTCTTTCATAAGTCTAAGGAGAGAAATACTGTGAAGGATGTATGTAAAACTTCGTAAATAACGAGCTTGCAGGCATACTTACATTAAACCAGTTTTTCCATATAAGTTATTAAGAAGAAACACATATTTTGAAGTCTGTAGACGACAAACAACAGTTTGATTGCTCTTTATCATGACGTGTAGTGTTGTGAATGAGCATTGAAAGGTACTCTATATCCATCCGAAACTAGTGATAAACAATTTCTGAGATGCTGACCATTTCGGTAATACTAGGTGGGAGATTCATATTCATTTTAAGACCAAAACCAACAACTACATACAAAAAATGCAGAGCATACTGGAAGTAGTTACACATGCAAGTTAAGAACTTAATTTCCTGCACAGAACTGGCCGCATTAAATTTCATTTTTGTTCATAATTCCGAGACAGGAAATGTGAACTGACAATGATGAGCTAAGACTGGGAAATTGAGCAGAGGAAGAGATATGTAACTTGATCAGAGACACATAAACATAGGAAGTAATGCACTATTTACAGATCAACCCCATCAAACCATGCTTTCACTTTTATCATACGCACATTGAGTGCAGCATACTTCAATAACAGTTAATCATCTGTGCTTATACTTAAAAATATACTTTCCTTGTGCCATAAATAAAAATTAAAGCAGCCATGTCACTCATTCTCCCCCCCTCCCCTCCTTCCTTTAGGAACTTCCCTCCAATTCTTATGAAAACAAACCAGTCGCTGCGTTAAGTGTTTGGTGATAGGTCTCTTCCACTCGATCCTGACAGAAGCGACATGGTTATTGGCCACAAAGAAAATTTCTGTCACCGGTAAAGATGGCCTGCCGTCTTAGCCTATTGTATAATAAACTGTAAGCCACGATAGCCTGTTGATACTTTTAAAAAATGCCATCGTAGAGAAAATCAATAGAGGTTCATAACATTGACCATAAGATTGTCCATATACTGGAATATTAGTAAATCCGGGCCAGGAACCCTGCAGATCGATCTAGTAAGCCAGTGACTGAAAACTTTCTAGGGAATGTATATTCGACTTCGTAATCAAGACTGATCTCATGATCAACAACTTTGGCCTAATATATATGAATGGAATGCACCTTATAACTATTACAATTGACAGTCACCTTAAGCACACTGAAAAAAAAGGGGGGGGGGAGGAACTGCGATGCTGATGAAGATAGAAATCTTCATACTTGGGACGCATGTGACCCTCGCCTGCCTGATGAGAGTGAAGTTGCTTCATGAAAACTGTCAGCATTTTTATAAGCAAGAAAATTCTTTCCTACTCCACTGTGGAGTACATAAAGCGGAATCAAGCTAAATTTTGAAAGAGTGAAGCATCTCAATCAAAAAAGTTCCTTTAAGATTTAGATTGATTCAGAATTATAAATGACAAAAGAACTGCTAAACATGTGAAGATTTTTCTTTTTTTTTTGAGAGAGAGAGAGAGAGAGAGAGAGAGAGAGAGAATTGGAAGTGCAGAAAACAGGAAGCATGTTCGCCCATGACCAAGTTAACTGTTGGAAAAAATGTTAATACCAATAAAATATAACCAATGTTTAACCCATCCCACCCCAGCAGATTTTAACCAATGACCTCCCCTAATCCCGGCAGATTTTCGATTTTTTTTTTTTGGGGGGGGGGCTAAAACCTCCGTTTTTTTTTTTTGAGAAACTTCGAAAATTAATAGAGAAATCACTCACCTGGGCCATGACAGGTAAAAATACCCTCACCTGCCTGTGTTTTCTTTGGGGCCTGGCTCCAGAGAAAACGTGTTCTGTGGGAGGGGAAACTATTCCAAACCACTCATAATAGGTAATTATATATTTGGTATGAATTTATATGTAGTACAAAAGTATATTAGTTTTCACACAGTAACATAGGCAATATAAGCAATGTTTCACTCACCAAACAGATCAACATACAGCATCTATTTTGGTGACATTACCTGATCATCATTTCTGACTGTTTCTTCCTCTAAAGCTAGTTAAACTTTGTCTTCCACATTGTCATCGGCTGAGAAATCACTCTGGCTTTAAATTTCGTACAGTGGCGTGACATGTCTTTACTGGCCAGGTCACTGGTAACAGGTGAGTTGCCGAGACAATGGCGTGCGGAGGGGGGAAGTCACGCGGGGTAAGGCATTGTCCCCACCTGGAATCAGGTAGAGGAAGGTGTCCCGTGTATACGTACCAAAAATCATGTGCAGAAGTTGAAAAATGTGCAAATGATGGACCTTGCAATTGCAGCGCATTTATATATGTCGACGGGAGTCACAGTGACAGAACATTTGGATGTATATATACGTCAGTGGGAGTCAGTGGGTTAACTGAAAATAGAATATCAGAAGGCTTTCCCCTACCTACCATACCATCAGCTGAAACCGACAGGAAAAAAGGTGGACTAAACACCGTGCATGTTAGAAAAAACAAGCATGGACGTTTTTATAGGAGGAGCAGAAGAGGATCTGCTCTGCATAGCTCCAGAAGCATGGGTGCACACAATCACCAAATATTCTCATTATGATGCATACATTTCACATTCATCAGTATGCATTTCAACCTAAAAATATAACTCATTTAGTTATATTCTATTGTATCAAAATATTTGTCTGGCCAAATCTGATATAAATTAACAGTTTTTGGACCAACTGCTGTTGCTGGTTGCATGTACTATTGTTCCACTACGTGAATATCAAAGTAGTTTTTCCCTGTATTAGTGCTGCACCTCTTCCTCATGAGTTTCATTCCAGTTTTTCTAGTCACAGTACCATTGTGTATTCGAACATATTATCGTATCCAACATTGTCAAGTTTCCTGAGACTTCTAATTATTTGTGTTAGATCGTCCAAAAGGACTATAAGATGTTTATAGCATTCATGGATCTGGAAAAAGCATACAACAAAGTAGACAAAGAAAGATTGTGGAAGTTTTTTCACATGCGCAGTGTAGATGGCAAGTTGCAATGTGCCATCAAGAGTTTTTATGATGGTAGTGAAGCATGTGTAAGGGTTAATGGTCATCTAAGTGAATGAATGGTTCACGATCAGTGTGGGCTTGCAACAAGGTTGTGTGATGTCCCCATGGTTGTTCAGTATATACAGTATATGGATGGGGTGATGAGAGAAGTAAAAACACGATAATGGAGTGGGGGATGGCGTTGGTAATAAATGGTGATGGATGGAATATCTCAAATTTGTTGTATACTGATGATGCAGTACCACTTGCAAATACTGGAGAAGAACTTGGAAGGCTAGTACAGAGTTATGGTCGTGTCTGTGAGCATCGTGGCTTGAGAGTAATGCAGTACTACTTGCAAATACTGGACAAGATCTTGGTATGCTAATGCAGAATTATGCTCGTGTCTGTGAGCATCGTGCCCTGAGAGTAAATGTAGAAAAGAGTAAAGTGATGGTTACTGAGAGAGAAGGTGACTCCCAGTGCGAAGTCACAGTGAATGGAGAGACTGGAATTGGTGAAAGTGTTCAAATACCTGGGTACAGTGATAGAAAATAGGAAAATGTGCAAAGAAGAAGTGGAATGTAGAGTGACACAAGGAAGAATAGTAGCTGGTGCAATGAAGGCCTTGATAAGAAACAGAAGCTTGAGTGATGCAGCTGCACGAGGCTTACATGACGGAGTGTTAATGCCAGCTTTTACAAGTGGATGTGAGATTATGGTGTAACATGAAAATGGAAAATCAAGAGTGAGATAAGTGGAGATGGGAGTGCTGAGGAATGTACGTGGAGTACAGAGAGTGGATAGGATACGAAATAATGTGATTCATGAAAGATGTAGAGTAAGGAACTCTGTGGACACCAGAATCAAAGAGAGTGTACTGAGATGGTATGGTAGTGAGGTGAGGAGAGAATGGAATAACAACAGAAGGGTGAAAAGGATATATCTGAGCGAATTTGAAGGAGGGAGGAGGGGAGGAGGCAAGGTAGGCCAAGAAGGTGGAAGGATATGCTGGATGAGTGTGTGAGGAAGATAGGTTTGGAAGTTGGTGAGGCTAGGGGCCTGACAAGAGATCGAGCTGGCTGGATGAATATTGTGAGGAGAAGCGCATGATAAGGGATTTGGCACTCCTTTTAAACGTGACAGCATCCGGACTGACTCTGTCAGAGACGTTTATGTGAAGCTACAGAACGTGGTGAAAGTTTTCTGCATTTCAGATAGAGCCAGGACTACAGAGGCTTGAATGATGAGCGAATGGAAGCGTGGCCCATTGGAGTGGGCAAATATGGTCTGTCTGGACATTGCTACTCCTCATCCTGCCCTAGGGTGGGAAAGGAGGTCCGGATGCTGATGCTGATGATGATATCTTCTGTAAGCTTTTTTCGATAGATAGATAGATAGATAGATAGAGAGAGAGAGAGAGAGAGAGAGAGAGAGAGAATAATAAAGCTTCTTTAGTTGTTCTTCGTAGGGTAAATTTCGCATCAATAGGACGTTTTCGTGGCTCTTCATTGCATTTTCTCGAGCCTATCTTTGTCCATAATAAGATTCGGGGACTAATGATTATAAAACTTAAAGATTACATTAGTCTTTTTTATAATCAAAGTTCCTTGCGATGATGTCGAGCATACTGTTTGCCTTCTTACTAACTGCCGGACACTGTTTGGAGTTTCTGTGGACATTACTGATATAATAGCTTCTAAATCCTTCTCATCCTTTATTTCTGAAAGTGGGGTACTGAACATGAGAAATTCAAGTATTAGTCACCAGATCGTTACAAATGATTTGATAAGTCCTTAAAAACTAGACATTATAAAGACATTTTATTATTTTTTCAACTTTACTTATTCTTATGGAAATATTAGTGTATGTGACGTATAGACCTACGCGACAGAATGCATGCCCACATTGCTGAACTATGCAGTGCCATCATATAGAACTGCTGATTTTGTGTCTTTGAAGCTAGTGTGGGAGCGTATCGGCTCCTTGTTTCGAGTCTAGAGCTCACCACTGGTGATATCTGTAGAATACATAGTCTGTCCCTGAATAAAGCCGTGAAAACCGAAAGGGCTTTATACCAACACCTCTCGACGAGCTATTCATATTCAAGCTTCATTAGTGATGACAGCGGTGGTATACCCAGTGGCCATAGGTGTATGCCAAGATTTCTCACTGTCTGTCACAGAGGTGTAGTCAGTTACTCACTCTGCTGACGATGCTACCCCACCTATTCTTGAGTCGCTGGTGAAAAGGGGCGATTATGCGGAGTATAGAAGTCAGTTACTTGGACTTCTGCATGATTTCTGCAAGGTTGTAGCTCTGCCTTGTGAGAATATGGGCAAAACTAACTTAGTAAAGCATTTAGTTACATTGCAGCATGATGTTCAACCCGTTTATGTCCCTGCATATTGGTTACCTCATAGTCAACATAAGAAAGGTGACCGTGTTCTTAAGGAAATGTTGGTATATGACCTTAGTGAACATTTTGACTGTTCGTAGAACAGTCAGTTATTTCTTGTTTCAAAGAAGGATGGTGAGTGATGTCCTGTCATAGACTACTGCCATGTCAATGTCTTGACTGTTCCAAACAGATTCCCAGTTCCTGTGTTCACTGATTGGTTGGAATCCCTAGGCGAAATTAACTGTGTCCTCTCGTCCCTGGATCTGTTGAGTGGCTACTGGCAAGTAGAAATGGAAGAGCCATCTCGCCCAATCACTGCCTTCAGCACCCCTTCTGACCATTATCAGTTCCATAGACTTCTGTTTAGCTTGATAAATGCCCAGTCCGCATCCATGAGATTGATTCACACAGTTTTAGCTGGCATGATAGGTCATTCAGTGTTTGCTTCATTTTTTTTTAAGTGTCCGACTCTAGCCATAGGCTTCAGGGCCTATCCCAAGGCTCAATAGTCCTCCTACACACCCTCACATGTCACCACTTTGACATTAACACCAACAGTCTATACTGAATACATGCTAAGCTGCCTCATTATCCCTATTCTGTCTTGGAACTACTTGGAGGAATTAGCAAAGGTATTCACTAGACTCCAACAGGCTGGATTAAAGATCAAACTGTTGAAGTGTCATTTCCTATGTAAGAAATTAGTTCCCCGGACATGTCGTCGATGCTCATGAAATACACTTGTCAGACGAAAAGGTTACGGCATTGACCAACTTTCCTTCCCCTACAAATACTGATGCAATGCATAGCTTCCTCGATCTTAGTGGCTATTACCATCGTTTCTTTAAGGGGTATGCCCAAATAGCTGAGCCGCTGAGTTAACTGTTAAAGAAGGACGAGCCTTTTGTATGGCTAGATGAACAAGCTACAGCATCTACCACCTTGAATACTGCTCATACACAAGCTCCAGTCTTGGTGTTCCCTGACTATTCTAAACTTTTCTTACTGTGCACAGATGCTTCAGGATTGGGCCTCGGGGCTGCTCTCATGCAAGTTGATCCCGAAGGCAGGAAGTGTGTCATTGCCAATGTGAGCCGAATACTAAATTCTGTTGAGAAGAATATCTGTGTAACTCATTTGGAAGTGCTTGCCATGTTCTGCTCTCTAAAAAATTTCTGCGACATCACCTATGGTTACTCTATTCATATCCAGACAGACCACCTTCCTCTTTGTGACCTGTTTCGAGGCCATAATCTTACTGGTGGTCTTGCACAATGGCAATCATTGTGAATGATTACAGTCCAACATTTCAATACATTCCAGGAAAGTCAGACATTGTGGCTGATCCTCTCTCAAGTCATGTTGCCATCATTTCGACTGGTTGTGATTTCAGCGCAGCGTTCGATTATGATGTTCTCCACGAGTTTCATCTTGTTGACCCTCCATGATCTCAGGTCATATACTTCCTTGAGTCTGCTGATGGTTCTTCCTTGCCAAAGTTAGCAGTTCCTGTGTCTAATTTCTTCCTCATCAATGACTTACTGTACAAAAGAACAGTACTCACAGGTAGCAAAGTGCCTCATGGCAAAATTAGACAACTAGTCATTCCAGCGGATTTAATTCCTGATGCCCTCCATTTAATCCATGACACCCCTCAAGCATTCCACCCGGGTAAGGATAGATGCTTACGATACGCGCGTCTTTTGTATTGTTGGCTCACTATGCAAAAAGACAAAAGTTCATCGTGATGCATGCCTATCTTGTGCCCGTAATAAAGGTTCTACTGGTCGGCCTGCACCCATATTACAATACCCTGTACCATCAAAGCCTTGACAAACTGTCTCCCTTGATCTTCTGAAACTACCACGTATGGAATCTGGTTTCGTCAATCTATTAGTAGTGGCTGATCATTTCTCCTAATTTGTAGTATTAGTTTCACTGCACGACAAATTGGCCAGTACTATTGCATTTGTTAATTCAGTTTTTGTCCTTTCACGGCTCCAGAAGTCATTCTAACAGGTAGTGGGTCAGACTTCAATAATTCCGTGCTGGAAGGAATTTGCCATCACTATGAAATTAGTAAATGTAATATTGTTGCTCGTCATCCAGCCTCTAATGGCCTCGAGGAGCCCCAGAATCATAAAATCCTGGAGTGCGTACACCACATGGTGGGAGATCAGAGTTCCAAATGGGATGAGTGACTACTGCAGGTAGCGACATTTATTAATGGATTACTAAAGAAGTCATTTGGTGAAACTCCATTTTTTTGTCATCTATTGGTTTGAAAAGAGGATATCCTGTTCTTTGCTACAATCCAAGCCTGATCCAGTCTATAGTCATGATGATTTTGTCAACGTTCACCTTTCAGATTCAAAGAAATTCGTAAGTATGTTCATAACAACTTGGCCTTCTCAAATGTGAAAATATTATGTAAGCAGATCGCTGCAGCCTCCGAATACCATCCAAGTAAGTGATTTAGTTTTTGTCCTGGACCAGGAGCCTGCATCAAAACTTGAGTAAATTCGATTCCGTTCCGTGTCATCTCCAGTAAGGGTAACAAATTTTAAATAAAGGATCTATTATAAAGTAATGTCAAATGGGTGCATGCAGATGACCTTAAGCATGCCTCGAGGGGCGTGGTATTGGAGGAGTCACTTGGAGAAGCTCCATCTTCTCCCATTCCTTATCACTCGGAGATGCTTCATTTTCTCCCATTCCTTCTTCTGACTTTCCTTCAGATTCTCCTTCTCATTCTGAGGCACTGCATCCTTCCTCTCCTGTTAATGACTATCATTCAAAATTACGCTCTCCGCACAAATCTCTAGCTTCTTGTATATCACCCCAGCAACATCATTGGTGGCACATATCCATAATCATGTCCTCTCCATGATCATCTTCTTGACCTGGCCATTAGTTTAGATTCATTTTATATATAAGATGTTGTGCAGAGTGTAGGCAACCTTGATTAGCAATAGCTGTCCATGGTTCATCTCCAGATGAAACGTACCCTTATTCCATTCATTATTACATCCCTGAGACGTGGTAATTTTATTCCATATATTATTACTCCTCTGTTACTACTGTAGCTATTATTATTACCTCCACCAAGGAGGTTATGTTTTTGTAAGCGTTGGTTTGTTTGTTTGTCTGTCTGTCTGTTGGTAGCAGGATTACTACAAAAACTATGAACTGATTTTGTTGGAAGGGTGGGCCATGGACCAAGGAAGAAATTATTAACTTTGGGGGCGGATTCAGATCCGGATCCGGAGTGTCCCACACAACATCTCCAAAAGTTCTCAACGAATTCCAATGAAATTTTGTGGAAAGGTGGGCCAATGGCACTCTTTATACCTTATTCTTGTACTCTAAATTCCTTCTTCCGTCTCATGATTGCATATCTCATTTGATCTCTTACATTCGTGTTTGTCAGTAGATCTAACCTTCGTTCTAATCTTGGTCATCGTTCTGCGTTTTTCTTTAATATCTTCCCGATCACAGCTGTTCCTTGTAAATACACAGTAGTCCAGATATCTCACATCCCTCAACACTTTTTTTTGAGCTCTCATTTTATATGTATATCCTCCTAGTGCATTTACTCTGCCAGGATTTTTATTCATAGTATTTATTTTTTTTAAATCCTTCACTGTTAGCCATATGGAAAAATGACCCCAAGAAATTAAGTTACAACATGAAACAATAAAACAGTGAAACTACTTAGATGGGAAAGCAGTGAATGTTGTCCCATGTGAAAGTGAGAAAAACTTGCAACCTGATACTAAGGAGGAGATAATTCGATAAGATTATGATAAACAAAACGAACAGCTGTACATTCCACTCTTATTAGACAGTGTTGATTGTATTGTGATCCCTACACTGACGTATGGAAGCGAGGCTTGGACCTTGCTAGAGGGGAACAAGTCAAGAGTGAGAGCAGTGGAAATTAGTCACCGGAGAGGAGCATGTGGAGTGGCATGGAGGGACAGGTTGACGAATGAGAAAATGAAAGAACGTTGTGGGATGGATGTAGATATGATTGAGAGAAGTGGGAGAAATACTTTGAGGTGGTTTGGACGTGTGGAGAGAATGTAGAACGAAAGACAGACTAAGAGGGTGTATGTAGGTGAAGTGGAGGGAGGGAGAGGGAAGGGGAGGCCGAGGATGAGGTGGAAGGATGTAATTGAGAGGTATGAAAGGAGTAGACTGTAGCACCAGTCAAACAGGGCAGTACTCCCAAGGTGGATGGCAAACTGATGACAGGGAGAGCTGGAGCTCCTGTTTCACCAGCCCTCAGGAATTGATCTTGACCATCTCCCTTTGCTGAACATTTTCAGTGCATTCATTTACACAGAGAGTAGGCCAGCATGCTCTCTTAATACCTCTGCCCTCAACTGTCTACACCACACAACATGTGCATAACATATTACACCTCTATTCACTCTCTTTAGCAATGGCCGCTACAATGTCACTATTAAATGAGGTGGTACCTCGGATTGGCACCACCGGCAGGGTAGGGTTGGCAGCGCAGGGTCCTCCTGGTCACCATCAAGCGACTGTGCCGGCAGCGACTGTTGCAATTTCCGGTAATGCTCGTCAGCGGAGAAGGGAAAGCGAGGCCGTATTCGTCAACAACATCCGCGGCCTTAGCACAAATTTTAACTCAGTTCATTTTTTCCGTCAGTTCATATCCCCTTTGGTCCTTTTCCTCACAGAACCACAAATCTCACCCTCTACTGATATATCCCCACTTTGTTTTCCCGGTTACCATCTCCTTACAAACTTCTGTAACAAGGGCAGCACCTGCTATTATATCAAATCCCTATATGCAGTTGACACTATTTTAAACTTCACTTCATCCAGTTTTGATTAGTCATTGTATAAACTGAATTGTCAGTTGTCTATAGCTCCCCCAATGCTTCTTCGGAACCCAGTGCATTTGATTCCATATCCACACAGTTGAGTAACCTTAACCTTGCCCTTGGCACCGAAATTACCATATTGGGTGATTTTAACATACATAATGTTGAATGGTTATTGCTTTCTTCCAGGACTGACGACACTGGTCTAGAGTGCGAGCTGTTTGCAGAATCATTAAATCTCACCCAGCTGGTAAAGCAACCAACCAGAATACCTGCTAAAATTCTAACCATAATGCCTATCTCTTGGTTTTATTCTTGACAAATAATCCAGATCAATATAGGATAGAGGTACTGTCACCACTTGGAGCATCCGAACACAATCTCATCAAAGCCTCATCAGTTAACCCCCTCACACCTCCCCATTCTGAACCTGTCAGGGTGACCCGATGGCACTTTGACAGGGCAAACTGGGATGGATTTAGAGATTATCTTGCTGACATTCCATGGCAGGCTTTCTTCTCTAGTGATCCCAAATCTACCCAGTCCCACAATTGCGACTTAATACTAGCTGGCATGGATTATTTCATAACAAGTTAACAGTTCACTAAAAGACTAAACTCTCCAAAATGGTTTGATGGCAACTGTGCCAGAGCAACAGCCCAAAAGTCATTAGCATATAACTCTTACTTAAAATCAAAAACATTTGAATCACTCTCTCAATTTAATATTGCTAGAAATCAAGCAAAAGCTGTAATAAATCTAGCTAAATCAAACTTTCTTCAAAAGCAAGCATCAAAACTACTTAACATCCCTAATGACAATAGAATATTCTGGTCAACTCTTAATTCCATCAATGATAACTTTAACAAGTCATCTTCCATTCCCCCACTAAGATCTTCAGATGGCAACATTACAAATGACCCACGTGGGAAAGCAGATATTTTTGCCACTGCATTTGCCAGAAATTCCACCATAGAGGATGCCAGCCAGAATGTCCCAGTACTAGAACTTAACTGTCCCGAAATTGCCCCACTTAAAATACAGAGAAGATACATAAAATCCATCCTTTACAATTTACCTACCAACAAAACTCCAGGCCCAGTTGGAATTCCGCCAATTGTTTTTAAAAAGTGTTCCCCTGCACTTGCCTCTCTATCTATCTATCTATTGCCAGACGCCTCAATCCCGTTTGGGGTGGCCACAAACAAATCGCCTCCAAGTCACCCTGTCCCCAGCCATTTCACTGCCCTGCTCCCAACTCACACCCCCCTCTCTCATATACCTCTCCACCCTCTGTTCTAGCTAAATTATTCAGACTATGCATACATACTTCTTCATTCCCAAATTCATGGAAAGAAGCCAATATCCACCCAATTCCGAAGAAAGGATGTTCCTCTGACCCCTCTGATTACAGACTAATAGCTGTCACATCTTCTCTTAGTAAGCTATTCGAAACTTTAATTAATAAGCACATTGTTAAACATCTTGAATCAAACAACTTAATTAGTGACAGACAATATGGCTTTCTCCACGAAAGATCCAGCATTGACATACTCAATCTCCTAACTCATACCATCCACCAATCAATTGACCTACATGGAGAAACTCATCCAGTAGCCCTTGATATTTCTAATGCTTTCGACAGAGTATGGCACCATTCCCTGCTGTCCAAACTCCCTTGCTATGGACTAACGTGTTTTGTTCCTTTGATTTCCTCATATCTTAGTGACAGGAAAATAAGAGTAACAATAGATGATGTATATTCCAATTTTCACTCAGTTAACGCCGGCGTGCTGCATGGATCATTTCTGGCGCCAACCCTATTCCTGGTTCATATTAATGATTTCTTATCAGTCACCCACAATCCCATCCACTCATATGCAGATGACTCAATATGTTCATTCACACTCAGACACCCATTTAAAAAGTCTAATACCTCTAACTCTCAACTCAGTGCAGCCATCTCCATAAATCAAGACCTATCTACGATCAGTGAATGGGAACAAAACAACCTTGTCTCATTTAATGCTAGTAAAACTAAATATATAGAATTTACTAATAGACAGATAATGCCAGATTCGGTGCTACTAATTTTCCCATCTCCAAAAGTATTGATATTCCTGGCGTCTCACTTAACAATGCCCTCAGCTGGACCTCCTATGTTAGATCACTTGCTAAAACCGCCTCAAAGAAACTTAGATTATTGTACAGAATCCGTAACTTCTTCACTGACGAGCAGTTAGCTATAATTTGTAAGAGTCACGTGCCCTCTCAGCTTGGATATTGCTCACTCTTGTGGAATGGATGTGGAGAGGTTGCATTAAAACAACTAAACAAAATTCAGAACAAAGCTGTTAGAATTATTAACAACCCTGCCATTACAAATAAACTAGTTCCGCAATAAGTAAGAATAAACGTTGCCTCCCTTGCAGCCATATTGCAGAACTTTTGCCTATTTGAATTCTTTCATTCCCCGAACTGCAGCTCTCTGGAACTTGCTTCCCCTAGGTTGTTTCCCTCCAAACTTCAGCCCACAGCTGTTCAAGTCTAACTGTTACAGATATTTATGAACAGAGGACACCAGTAATCTGGTGTATGGATTTTTTTTTCCTTCCTCTGTTCTGTTGTTAAAAAAAAAAAAAAAAAAATGAGGGAGGAGGGAGTGAGTTGGGGGAGGGCAGTCAAATGGTGGGTGAAAGAGCGACTTGGAGGGGTTTTATTTGCGGCCACCCTTTGCGGAATTAGAGCGTCGGGCTATAGATAGATAAATTTGTGTGAAGACGAGTGGACACCCAACCAATAATGTGAACATTATTTAGTTATTATATGACAATATTCTCTTGTGATATTACAGTAAATCCTGTATTACCAGCTGCTATGTAATTTTATTACTCGTCAGAGTAACATATCAGTATGACATTCTCTTATGTGTGTACATTAAGTGAGGTTTTTATTGTCCTTGTTAACCAGTGCACTTACATTAATAATCCCAACATCAACTCCAACATCGCCTCAAAACGTTCAAACAGCACCCAGTGGCATGTGTACATCCCTCACAACTATGTATGGTATATCATGATTTCTGGCTTCCAGTTATGTATATTATGATCTGTATTATATCAGCATTACCCAGGTGATTTTACGTTCGACCTCTTCCGCATTATTCAATTTTCCTTCTCATTGAAAAACTTATTTCTGTCTCATCTGAATACTTAACTGTTTTCTCAAGATCGCGTTTCCTTTGCGTTTGTGTCCTCTGATGATCTCAGTTAATGCTCTTCCCATCTTCCTAATTTTCACCTTTGCCCTGTTTATCTCCTTGCTGTTCTTATCTTGCTGTCCATTGTGAATCTACACTACCTAGTAATCTTTCCTTGCAGGCTGTCTATTTCTTTGTTCCAGTCCTAAACTTTCAGTATATCATGCCCATCTCGGTGATGTCCAGCATTTCTTTTTCAGTGTATCAACACTGTAAAACATGAGCATTAAGGATGCACCCGGAAAAAAAAAATCGAGAGAGCTAATTTCTTTCTGGGAAGCTGCAATATAGTCTCCTAAGTCAGTACATTCTAACCATTACACGTAACCTAACCGTGTGGGACGAAAAATTCAAGATGGCCACCATCGGCATGGGATGCGTATTTAGCTTAGTGGCTAAAATTTACACTTGGTCATGTAATACCATCTTCTATGGGTTTTAAGGATTGATAAATCAATTTCTGCTATTATTGTAAGAATTCTCTGTCACTGATATACACAGAGAACGTGCGCCAAACACAAAAAATAATTTTGCAATGAATTAATAAACTAGAATATACTTCATCAGATGTTTTTATTTTCAGGTTGGATACTGATTGAAGTGCATAGACAGGGGTACACAGTTGGACAGAAGACAGTGTGAATGGAACAAGATGGTAGCACAAGAATAATGTGATATTTGCGATTTTTGTGATAAACCAATCACCTCTGACCGATGTACTGTCACAGCATATTGAACATTAGTGGTGATCTGTGGGATGGACTTGATGAAAAACTGTTATATAAAGTGTTGCCAGTTCCAGCTCATAAATGATGCAAAA
Source organism: Coenobita brevimanus (assembly GCF_032717465.1). Lineage (NCBI taxonomy): Eukaryota > Metazoa > Arthropoda > Malacostraca > Decapoda > Coenobitidae > Coenobita > Coenobita brevimanus. The sequence continues at coordinate 16,451,778 of NC_137015.1, read as the reverse complement.
AACATCACATCATGCCTTCATACATTAATAAGCGAAAAAAGGGAGTCACGTGAATCGCAGAGACAAGTGCATAAGAAAATCACCTGTCATTCATAGGCCACTATCTTTAATGTAAAACAAGACTGTCTGTACCGTGGGAAATATGTGGACTATAGTACGATCGTCAAACAAAGGACCAACGTGAGGCGGCTCATGAAGCAGCAACAACTGAACTATTATAATCTGCTGCAGCCAAGGCGATGGAGCGAGCTGATAGTTCGGGGGAGTCTGTATATACATACAGTCAAAATGTTGGTGATCTTGTGACAGCTGAGACCAAGTACCACAATGACTGCCAAATCCGTTTTCATGATGGGAGAGAGCTTCAGAGGAAATCAAGGAGGAGGCCTTCAGGGTCAGTGTGTTGGGACTTCATAGCCACCAATTATATATATGTAACTCTTTAATCTTGTAATAGGTGAGTCTTGAGTTTTGGTTAAAGTTATTTTGGTAATTGATGAGCAGGAGGAGTTAAAGATGAATACAGGGAGTTGATCTTGATTTATTTTCTTCAGAGAAAGTCTAAGTTGAGCAGCGTATGTATTACAAGGGACTTAATATACTAACTAAGTCTAGTTGGACCCCTCTTCTTATTCGCTTTCTCCACTACCTGCCGTTTCTATGGCCAGTCCCTATCTGAGCTCTGATCCCTACATTCTCGTTTAGCAGGGGCCGTGTCACGTGTGCTATACTGTTGTTGAAATGTTCTAGAAGCCTGTGTGTGTGTGTGTGTGTGTGTGTGTGTGTATGGTCACAGATATAATATTCATGGTAATATTGCAATGATCCAGCAATATTACATTTTAAACAAGTTGTATACATAACTGAATAAATGCAGTATGGTCAAATTGGTTACTGTATGACATTTTGTATGATATGTACGTATAATAGTGAAATGCATATATGCAAAAATAAAAAAAAAGTTCAAAGTTAAGATTATGGTAAGAGCTATTAATATTTCATATAGAGATAATGATACTGGTATACTTCTATATCACGTGTCATTCTTCTTCTTCTTCTTTTTTTTTATAAAATTAATACCACATACAAAATATGTACACTTCATTCAGGGGAGTTAACTTGAATGCTTACTCTACCCCCACTAAATACTGACTCCAAATTTGCAATTCTTGCATGCATTCTGTGCATTGCGCACAGCACTACTGCAAATACAATACAGAAGATTATAAAGACAGTAGGTGCTGGGCTATACACATAATATGGGTTGAACATACTCAAACTCAAATCTTCCCAAGGTTTCATTGTTTCATTGATTAGTTGCATAGTTTCAAACTTAGGTGAAGTCAACTTAATGCTTGTGCTTATGTTTAAATCCATATTAGGCAGTGGGTGGAAATGCTTGTGTGTATGATTGAGAATGGCGTAGTGATTGATGGTGGATAAAGTAGACATGGCTGGTGTAAATACCGCATAGTAGTCTGGTGCTATGTATAATCCTGATGCTGAAGTATGAGATGGTGGTATATCTGGACAGACTATGTAAACTGATGTGTTATGAGTAAAATAAAAAAAAACTGTGAGTGTCCGATCCGTTGATGGTGTACAAGCTTATCTGGAGCAAAAGTGAAGTTGCAACGATTATGAATATTGTGATTTCTTATGATAGCCATTTCACAAGGGACTGTTTCAGTAGGCTGAAACGTGAAAATGTACGCAGGACAGAGATGAACAGCATGTAAGGATGTGCAGCACTTTCGTTCAATCGTTGATTCACTTGCGAAAGTGACAATGTTCCGTCTCTTGGATACCATGATGAGTTCGGTGTCTGTGTTGATGTTGATGATGACCAAAGTGTTATTATTCTTAGAAGGGAAGGGGTGTATTTCGTATACTTTGAACAGGTCCTCAGTTATGAATGGTACATGAACTACTACTGATGTTAGTGTTGCATCTAAATATGGATATTATTGCATGAATTCCCTACTTCGGAACAAAGGTTTCAATTTATGTTTATGTATGCCTTGATTAATTATCTGACGCAGCTCATGAACTGGAAGTAAGTCAAACTTTGCCATCACCGGCATTCGAAATTCCTTCCATAAGTGCCCTGTAACAAACTCTAGTGTTGTCTAATTGGAGTACAATTGTGTCAATGTGTTCCGTAATGATGGAGAAGTGTTGGAAAAGTGTTATGTTACCTTCCATGTCATTTATTGTATCTACACTTTCGAGAGCTATGTTTTTCGCCTTTTTCAGATTTTTCACGATTGTCTTCATTGCTGAGTTATGTCCTGCGATGAATTTATCTTGGTATGTTAGTACCTGAGTTATTTTATTAAACTTGTTGTTTATTTCTTGAAGGTCTTCCTCTGTAGCCAATCCAAAGATGTTCCCAAGAACTGCACCACCCAGGTCGAACAAACCGCGCTTTTGGCGAGTACGTGTGATGTTGTTCTTGTCGCTCAATACCTCCGTTCCATGAGATGGGAGATCTTGGATCATGATGAGCATAGTTGACTTAGCCTGTTCTATTTTCCACTTCGCTAACTTCACTATTTCATCCACTTCCTTTGTGTTATGTGCTTGTGAAACATAGCCTCCTATCATGAAGTCCAGGGTTCTCATGGGTCTCGCAATGTTTTCTAGATAAGAAGGTAATTCATATAAGTAATCCAGACTGATTTCATTACTCATGACATCTTTTACGATTGACGTCGTGGCCGTTGGAGCAATGAGGCATCCTTGCCGTACTATGTGTTGGGGGTCTAGGTGAGCATATACTCTTGCTGTGTAGAGGAGAATCCATAGCATAAGTCCCTTCATCGTTACCTACCGACAAAAAAAAAAAATAATAATAATTTTCTAATATGGTCATGCTGTGGTCGATGATAGTGATGATATGGGTTACGGTTGACTAACGTAGAACAATAACTTGATTGCTATTTCATTTGTAGAAGGAGTTTAAATCGATATTGAAATCTCGTAAATGATGTACTGTAGATTATATTGGAACAGTTGCACCTATGTTTGATTGTTTGGTATATGACCTTAATTTATTTTTGTAATTATTGTTGTTTTCTTGATTGGTTTCATGAGTTACGTTCGGTTGTTCGGTTGTATCCGAGGCTGTATAATTATTGGATAGTTCCCTTGAAACTCGTTTTAAATGGTCAATATGAACTTGTTTCTCTTCGCCACTTGACAGTGACCTAATTAAACTTTGTTTGCTTTTATGTTACTTACTCTGTATGGGCCCTCAAATTTTGGGGATAACTTATTGTCTCGCATGAATGATACCATAAACAATGTCTCCTAAGCTGATAGACGAGTCTCTTGCCTTTTTAGTAAATGCCTCCGTCGTTTCTTCCTTGGACATCGTTAATTGTTTTTTGAGTCTTTTGTGTATGTCCAGGAATTCACGTAAACGGAGTTTAGAGTAATCATCGTTATGGGCAGACTGTCACCTTCTAGGAGCTCATATGGTAGTTTTTTATCTGTGCCATATATAATGAAATGTGGTGTGTCACCTATGGATTTATTTATAGATCCATTAACTGAGGCCTCTACTCTGGGAATCCAATCATCCCAGCTTGCATAATTTTCACTGAGAATGTGTAGTAGCACATCTAATACTTTTTTGTTTTGTCTCTCTACTAACCCATTAGATGCTGGATGATAGGCTAAAACGTTAACCTTTTTGATATTGTATTGTTTACATATTTCTTACATGATATCAGAATTAAATTCTCCTCCATTATCACTTATTAGTACCTTTGGGGTAGTAAAGCGACATATTACATTATCTATTATTGCCTTTGCTACTGTCTCTGCTGTTTTACCTTTAATTGGGGCTAAAATTACATAACGGGAAAAATGATCCGTTGCTACGAATAGGTCTTGGTTATTATTGTATGATAATGGCATCTTGAGTAAATCAACAGCGACAACGTCCCATGGTTGATGTGGTACAGGGTAATTATCCATCGGTGCAGGTGAAATTGGGTATCCTTTGTGTTTTGCAAATGATTCGCATCCGTCTATATGATTGTTTATATCTTTTTGCAATGATGGCCAGTAATATAACAACTGGGCTTGTTTGAATGTCCTATCCTTTCCAGGATGTCCTGTATGTGGGCTATCGTGTATCGTTTGTAATACTTGGTGTATCATGTCATTAGGTACTACCAATTGGTTATTATTTCTTCGGCGTTTTGGTTGTTCTGGGTTGATCTTGTATAAAGTATTATTGACTATTGTGAATTGTTCGAGTAGTACATGTAGTTTGGGTAATTGTATGTCATCTCCACTTTCTAACTTGTATATAGCTTTAGACCATATATATTGGATCAAGTCTTTGTGCTTTTGCGATATCATCGTGGTTTGGGATGTCTCCTTTGAGATCTAATGCCGCGACCTGAATTGTGTTCGGGTTCCTAGATAATGCGTCGGCTACTAGATTAATTTTGCCTTGTATGTTATGAATATGTACGTTGTAGTTTTCGACTGTACATTTCCATCTTGCTCTCCTCCCAGAGAGGAGTTTTTCTTTAAACATACCCACTAGCGGTTTTTGGTCGGTAAATAAGTGTATTTCGTAACCATATACCAAATCTCGAAACTTGTGTAATGCAAAAACCACTGCAAGTGCCTCTAAGTCTGTAGTGCAATATTTTTTCTCTGCATTTGTTTGCTGGCAATTGCAATTGGTTGATTCTGTCCTCTTTTATCTTCTTGCATCAGTACAGCCGCTTATCCTTTAACTGATGCATCTGTACAGATAATAAATGATTTTGTGAAATCCGGATATGCCAAACATGGTGCATTTGTTAGTTTAATTTTTGATTTGTTAAATGCTTGTTTTTATTCTTCTTTTCATTGGAATATAGCATCTTTTTTGAGTAGTTGGAATAGAGGAAAGGCTATATGAGAGAATAGTTGTACGAATGACCTATAGTACCCAGCTAGACCTAAAAATTGTCTAACTTCATCATTCGTAGTGGGTTCAGGAAAGTCTCTCACTCTCTGTATTTTGTCATCAGTGGTGTGAATACCATTAGAACTTAATTTGTGGCCTAAGAAATTTACTTCCTTAAAGCAAAATTTGCATTTAGAAAGCTTAATTTTTAAACCAGCATCACCAAGCTTTTGCAAGAGTAGGTCTAATTTCTGGATATGTTCTGTGATATCTTTCGTTGCGATGATAATATCGTCAAGATAAACAAATATTCCTTGTCCTAAAATTCCGGACAATACGTAATTCATAAGATGCTTGAATGTGCCCGCGGCTGTCCTCAGTCGCACTGGCATCCTTCAATACTGATAGTGTCCTCTATTTGTGGAAAAGGCAGTGTATTTACGTGACTCCTGATCTACGGGAATTTGATAATAACCACTTAACAGATCGATCGTGGAAAATACATTATTTTCTGGTCTAGTATTCTGTAGGATGTCGCTTAGCAATGGCATGAGAAATCGGTCTGGGATTGTGTAATTGTTTAGTTTACCGTAATCTACTCCCGCATGCATTTCTCCATTTCGTATGGGCACGAAGAATAATGGGGCATTCCACGGGGAGACTGATGGCTCAATAATTCCAAGTTTTAACATTTCATCGACATACTGGTTTGCGAGTGTACGCTGAGGTTGTGGGATCCGGTTGGCCGGTACGAAAATTGGTGGTGTATCTGGGTGCACATTAATCTTGTGGTAAATCAGGTTAGTACACCCTAACTGTTCTCCAGGTAATGCTACGGTGTCCCTGTGTGTTTCCAACAGGGTTAACAAATAATTTTCGTTATCAAATTCACCTGAGTGAATTAAATTCTCTTTTATGCATTCTCTATCCGTAGATTTTATCTCACTTGTCACTCCAGCTACAACTATTTCCTCTACAGGGGTGGGACATTTTTTCAATATTAACTATACAAGTCCCCTTTTTCAACTGTACTTCCCCATTCATGTGATTAATTATGAATATCTGAGTTTGCCCTTCGTCATTCATCTGACATAATGCGTTTTCTACTGACAATCCTTTTACTTTACATTTTTTTTTTTTTTTTTTTTTTTTTTTATGTGTCCGACTCTGGGCATAGGCTTCACAGCCTGCTATCAAGGCCCAGCAGTCCTCCTACATACCATACACCTCTACATAATTCTTCTAAGACAAGAACAGTACTATTCCGTAACTTGCTCTTTATGGTAACTTTCATATAGGAATTAGATGGTATAACTAAATCATTGGTGAGATGGGCGGGACAACTAATAAATCAGTACCGTTACCTGGGTCTCCAGTCCTAGAGGCTGCGGGGGGGGGGGGGTGAGTGGATCTATACACTCATCTGTTTGTGTATGTTTGTTTAAGCTATAATATTACCAATTCTTTTTCGTTCTCTTTTACTAATCGGTGAGGGATCTGACGGTATTTCCTCTATGAATTCATTATCAAAGTCTACTCCATTCATTTGTGGGAGTAAAGTTATTTTCTCTGTTCTCATGCATCTTAAGCCCAGTAACATATGAGCTCTAATTGCTACCTTTACAACGATATAGAAAAATGCAGAGATTGGTCTTGTAGTCTCTGTGAAACTGATGTTTAACCGTATCATACCTTTTTCTGTGATTTGTTTGCCATCTATTCTATGTGAGTCTAAATCAGATTCTTCCAGAAAAGTTACTTTCTTCTTATTTCTAAAAATTCTATTTATTTCTTCTTGTGTTATTAAGTTCACTGGAGAGCCTGTGTCTAAAAATAAGGAAACGTTTTGATCCTCACATACAGCTGGTATCAAGATACACTCATTTCCCAACATGCCTCCTATGTGAATTTTAGACTTGCTTTTCTTTACGTTTGTTCGTTTTTCGTCTCGACTTGGTCTTCCCTCGATTTGAGAATGGACAGTAGTTTTTCTACTGTTTTGTAGTTACTGGTCCAGTGCCCTTGGCACCGATGATGCCTACAGTAGGGACCAAATCCTTGTGTCTTGTCTATCCTCTTTTGTTTTGATAAAGCATTCATTCCTTGTGTGTCCTGGTTTTGCACAATAATGACACAGAATGGACCTATCTCCTGACTGTGATCTACGAGATGACTTCCAATATTTAATGGTGTCTGTGGCGCGAGATCTGCTCAGGCTGTGCGGAAACTTATGAAACTGCCTGTGGCTTGGTGTTTGTGATCGATGTCCCGACACGTTTGGTTGTTTGCTCTGCCTGCTTCCGGGTCGCGATCGATTTTGTTCTCTGTTTGAGGTAGTTGTAGCTGTTTTCACAGCTGATACTGTTTCAGGCACTCTCATTCTAGTAGAATGTGATTGTGGTTCGATCATCCCTGCTTTGCTACACTGCACCTCTACTTTGTTCATTAAGTCTAGTAAGCACATACCTGGGATGTACGCGATCATCCTGGTGATCTTAAGGGTCCTATCAGGTAATTTACACAAGGCAGCTACATATCCAATGTTGTCCACGACAAGGTCTGGGGACATCTTTCAATCTCCTGTTATCCAGTTTGAGTTTTCTAAGGTAGCTAATAATGTTCTTTTGATCGTGGAGACATCAGCAGTTATTTCACTGAACACATGATTTGTAGTGTGCTCCCTTACAAGATCTACAATCTTATGTAATTCTGGGATTATACCTGGCAAAAAGTTCATACCTCCAGAAAATTTCTTCAGAAATTCAGTTTTAAATTCATCATATGTCTTAGCTCTGAGGAGCTTATCTGACCTTAGCAAGTCTCCTGCTCGGCATCTTTCCTGACTAATCCAAGAGGAAAAAATAGCAATTTTCTCTTGTTCATCTTTAATGTGTCTTTTAATGAAGATCTGTTCTCAGTCATTGACCAATGAAATGACGTCAATGCGATCTTTTTCTGTGCCAGAGATTTTCGGGGCAGTTTTATCCTCATGATAAACGAATATCTGAGCTTAATCTGTGGTATTCATTTTCACTGGTTGCTCTGATAATATAACTTGGACTTGTTTATTGTTGTGTGAGGGAATAGTGGAACTGGTTTTCCCTGAACGATGAACTATATCAAGTATATTTTCATAGGTATGCAAGGCAGACTCTAAGTCCTCACTCGCTACATCAGAGGGGGTTTGCCAGTCATCATCTAGAACTGACGTATTTGTTTCTTTATCTTTAGTTTGTGGTGAATTTTGTAGGATGGGTGTGTTGCCCTGGTACTCTCCTAATTGTGTATCTGCAGTGGGCGCTAACAGTGTATCATCTGGTATTAACACGGGTGGAGGTGAAAATATTCCTGTCATATCACTCAGCTAAAAAGAATTCATATTGCTAAGGTATGGTGTTTTGTTTATGTCCTAACTAAATAAATGAGTAAATGAGTTGTAATAAATGATAGATAGTGAGTGTATAAGTGTATATATAAAAATAAGTATAGGAGTTGATTGTACCTAATTTAAGCACTGAGAAGAAATGAGTAAGTATAATTACACCCACTTGATACAGACGCCACTGAGAGAGGCGTGTCGAAGCAACTGTCGATCTCAGAAGATAAATGCAGAGTTGAATGAAGATCTCCTCTCTATAATTCTAGGGCTGTGTTGATGGACGATATTACTCAGGAAATTCCATGGCCTGATGAATGTAGTGGTTAACAGCTGTAGTCACAGGTGAACCTCACCATAGAACGTCGAATTCCCACTCAATACTGTGGAAATAAATGAGTATGAGTAGGAGCCATGTGAATAATGAGTAATGAGTAGTGGGTGAGAAGTGCCTGGTGTCAGTCACACGTTGATTGGCGTGGCGTTGTCTCAGCAAACACACATGGCGACGTTGTTTCAGCAGATACACATGGTGACATCAGCTTCCCACACTGGTAGCTGTGGTGAGTAACTGAGTAGTGATGAGTCACCTGAGTGAGGAAAGGTGAGTAAGATGCGTTATAAATGTGGTTCTGGTGTTTGCCGTGTGTTTTAACCTCTGCATCAGCTATGTAGGTAGAGGGGCGGTAGGAGAGAGAACGTTGGGGATCTAGTGCTTGTTGCTTTGTTCTTGTTTTTCGTTTACTTGTTTTGTTTTTTATTCTTCTTGCTGCTGCTTGAAGTTGCATGAAGAAGATTATAAAGTTGTCTTGTAGACTTGTTATTTGTAGTTAATCATAGAGCTTGTTGATCCTCACCTGTAACTCGTCATTGCTACTGTATGCTCATAGACTCGTAGACTTGTAGGCTCGTAGACTCGTAGACTTATTCCTCTTATTGTATACTCGCTTGCTTGATCGTAGAATTGTAGTAATGTAGAATCAGCTGTAGAACTGGAGCTGATCTTGGTTACATGTTCGCCTGCTTTTGTAGAAATGATGTTTCGTAGAAGAAGAGTCGATCGACACTGCCACCATTTAATGCTGGAACTTCATAGCCACCATTTATATATATGTAACTCTTTAATCTTGTAATAGGTGAGTCTTGAGTTTTGGTTAAAGTTATTTTGGTAATTGAAGAGCAAGAGGAGTTAAAGATGAATACAGGGAGTTGATCTTGATTTATTATCTTCAGAGAAAGTCTAAGTTGGCAGCGTATGTATTACAAGGGACTTAATATACTAACTATGGCTAGTTGGATCCCTCTTCTTATTCACTCTCTCCACTACCTGCCAGTTCCTTTCTGAGCTTTGATTCCTACATTCTCGTTTAACAGGGGCCATGTCACGTGTGCTATACTGTTGTTGAAATGTTCTAGAAGCCTGTGTGTGTGTGTATGTGTGTGTGTGTGTGTATGGTCACGAGGCTCTGTTTGTGGGCTATTGTGCTGCTGAGAGGCATTCTGGAGACGTGCTAACGTCATTTCCTTTTGGCCCCTAGGTTTGACATTGACCTAACCTCAAGACTATATATGTATGTTGCTAGCTATTGCGTATTAAGATATTTTAGAGTCGTGACAAGTGGACACCAGAAAACAACATGCGTTCCTGAAACTCTGTGAGCACACAGATAAGAGTAATGAACTTCAGTTCTCCATCACAAAACTAGAGCCATTGAAAAGAAAGTACTCTGATGATGGTGAATGCTACACCACCAAGGGCTTGAAAGATAATTTACAAGAGCACTACAGAGATTGCATGATAATGACGATGTGACAATGGAAATGGCACCATGTACGCACTTCTAGGTGAAGATAAGAGGATATTTAGGGAGAATTACAAAGCTGAAGGACCGACGTACATCTGAAGGCTTTGCTTGCTGTCGAAATCAGGCTGATGCTGACTGCTTAATAAGTAGCAGAGCATTGGCATTGCTGGGAATATCGCACGACTTGTTATATTTGTGGCAAAAGATACATCTGCATATCATTTTGGTTGATAATGCCACAACAGACACTATCCACATGCAGTATGCAGGATACTTTCTTTATAGCATACACAAGCATCCAACAGGCAATACACCCACACACCCAACAACACACACTGATAGCACACACCATCACCAGAAGTGACAAAGTCTCTGTCTTATATGACACTGTCAAAAAGAAGACCATGACGGACTTGGAAGTGAGGACTGGAGAACGTTGGATGTGTTTAAGACGAGCGATGCCAGCCATGAAGAAGTAGTCAGTGTGGGGCAAGTATTCTTACTGAAGTTATAGAATGCCATGTAGACCACCTGATATGCTGAGATTTGTGCAGTACATGCAGAAGATAAGCAAAGCATCCAGCAGCTTCCAAGTTCATAGCATACCTCCCACATCCTCACCTGCAAAGTACCACTCATATCGAGCCTACTTCGCAGTTCAGGAGTGATTGGGCAATGTTGAGGATAAGTCCCACTGACTGGGGTTGGGAGCTTCAAGGTATAATGCTCAATCCCATTATGACTGACAGACCAGTAGCAACAGAGCATGGTCTTCTCACTGTGTCACGTGAGTGTAAACAAATGTGTGGCATGAGATGCAAATGTCGGAAAGCAGGACTCTACTGTACAACTATGTGTCCCACGTGTGTTGGCCAATATTGTGCTGTTTCATGCCCACCTGATGGAGAAGATACTGAGTCCCCATCCTATAATTGTGATCATATCTAGTTAGGACACTAAAAAAAATGCTATGTTTAGAGGTAGTTCAATAACTGCTGCAGGCAAAAGTTATTGCTGGTTGTTGACTGTAAATGTGTTGAATTTACTAGTTGGTTTAAAATGGTACATCGCCTTGATCATATCTTGAACATACGTCAATAAATCATTGAAATAATATTAAAAATGGTTTTCTTATACCCAAAAACCCTTAAAAAGAGGTATTACATGACCATCTGTGACTTCTGGTTCCAAAGCTATATAAGCATCCCATGCTGTTGGTGGCCATCTTGGATTTTCGTCCCACACGGCTAGCTCATGTGGAATGTTTAGAATGTTTGTGGATTTCGACTTAGCATGCTTCCAAGTAGCTTTCCTGAAAAATCAGCTTTCTTGAATTTTTTTCCAGGTTCCCTTCGAATTTGAACTAATGCTCCTGGCCTACTGGTCTCAGTGGCATACGTTCCGTTGTTCCTGTCTGTTCAGTTCATGCTAATGACTGTATATTGTGCTATTAAATCTGAGTCTGTCATCATTATGTTGTTCGTTCTCACACGTATGAAATTCTTCAACTTAATATGTCTTTCGACCTCCCTTCTGACATCTTATCCGTCACGCCAAAAAGGTTATGTATATTAGACTCCCTTAATGAGAGTAATTTTGTTCTACATCAGTTCTCTGTGGCTTTTGATCGATCTTGGGCGCATCCAGCCTTTGTGTTTCCTCTTGTCCTCATCTTTTTCGTAGGATTTCTTATGACTGTTTGTGTGATTCATTGGTGTGTTCGGCGAATGAAGAAGTGGCTTCACGAACTTAGGACTGCAGCAGGAGTTGTGCGACCACCTTAGGACACTACTTGAAAAACAAGAACTTGGTACAGAGTGCAATCCTGTTGTTCTTATGATTCTCCTGTGTTTAGTGCTATTGATTAGAAATGTTTCATTATCAGTGTTCCTAAAAGATGGAAGTCACCTGTATTGTGATAAGTCTATCAAATACATCAGTGCTGATGTATTTCTGATGATCATGGATATACAATAGTATCAAGTGACTTTCCTATTAGTTTTCCTTAAACTTAATTCACTTTGTAATAATTCTGCCATGAATACTATGTATTTATCAAATTTGCCAATTTTCTATCATTATATTCTTCTTATTATTTCCTTTTGCATTGTTTTAATTCCACTATGTTCTCTTTACATTGTGATTATTTTTGAGATTTTGTACCTTTTCTAGTGATGACTTTTTAACTCCTGTGTTGTTGGACTCTTTTACCATGGTCATGTGTTTGTATTATAAATATTGCCTTCCTTTACTTTGCTCAAGTTAACTGTTTATGTTGCATCGTTATATTATCTTTATTCTGTATTACTATCCACTATTATACCACATCCTTATTTCCTTGATCAGTTTTCCTCCATACTTTATCCAGCTGCAGTAGACTCATTATCTATGTATTTCCCCATTGTGTCAGGAGACAATATTTTTTTTATCAGCCTAGGAAATTTGTTGCAGATGATTTTATATTTCCTTATAAATTACACATCATATGGGCATTATATTATTTTTTCAACCTTAATTCTTCCTATGGAAATTTGGGTGTATGTAATGTACAGCCTTGTATAGCCTTGTACAGCCCTGTATAGTCGAATGGGACCTACATGATAGAATGCATGCCCACGTTGCTGAGCTATGTGGCGCCATCTTCATGGGACCTGATTTTGTGTCTTTGAGGCTAGGAGAGTGTGAGACTGTATCTGCTCCTCGGCAGTTCCGTTCTAGACCTCACAGCGGGCGTTACCTTGTCATAGTCTGCTCCTGAATAAAGCCGTGAAAACCGAAAGGACTTTCTGTCAACTCCTCTCGACAGGCTATTCATACCGGTATTCAAATGTGAATTACCTTATATTTATGTATATTGCATCTCTTTTCCCATTTTTCACTTCAATTTATTTACTAATCCTGGTCGTTTTGTGTACAGTAGTACTTTCTGTTCCCTACGTGTCAAGAAGTGGGTTGGTGGAGGGTTTGTGCCCGTTCCTGTAAAACGAAGAACTCAAAGACAAACTGCATCTTACGAGATTGTGATGTCAAGCTATGGATAGATAGATTCACAATCTGCTTTCCTAATTACTTAGCCTACAATCTTCGTGTCATGTGCCAATTTCGCTACCTTAGAAACTAGTTCATTTTCTAGATAACCTTTACTAATACTGAAAAAAACTGGTCGTAGAACTGATTCTTTGGGAACTCCCCTTGTTACTTGTAGTCAGTCTAATTATTCGCCATCACTGCTTGTGTTTCGTTGACGAATCTCCAATTCATGAACATAATTTATTAGAGAGGCCGAGGGCTTTTGAAAGAGAGAGAGAGAGAGAGAGAGAGAGAGAGAGCAGCAAAAGGTTAAGAATTTGGTGCTGTACAGTGAGAGGGTAACAATTCACGTAGAAGTACATGGGCATACAAGTGTGAAAAGATTAAAAATCGAGAATGACACAGAAACCTTTAGTACTGGTGGTTGAAATAGAGAGGGGGATGCGATAAAATTTTTTCGTATATAAAATAAAGTCTCCGTAATTAGCACTTTTTGTAAGCGCAAGCGTTACCACAAAATGTAACTAGAATGAGTGGAACAAAGAGCGGTATTAATATACTGGGAAGTCCATGGTAGACCAACACATTGAAATTACAAGAAACTAATCAGCGACACCATAATTGTGTGACTGATTACTTCATGCAGAACTTGAAACACATGGCTTCAAGTTCGAAAGTCAAAATAAAGACTAAATTAACAGCTGAGAAGCTTAGAGTTACGGAATGGTTACATACTTTCCACAGTAAAATTGAAGAAGCCAATCAACAAGGAGCAAGAATGAATATAGACGAAAAATTGGTATAATTTCAAAAAGTCAATCACTGATATTACGAGACTTTATATTGCGTAAGACCTCTTGCAATAAAACTCGCAGACAGACGGTATGATAGGCAAAATAATAAAGTAAAGCTAGTTGTCGTAGATAAAGCAGAATGCTTTTAAAAGATGGGTGACGATAAGCAGAGCAGATGATGATCATTCATAATGATGCGTGTAGAGAAGCAGAAATTCAAAGAGCAAGCAATAAGCGAGTCCTGCAGACGAGTTAGACGAGCTGGAAATTTATTTTATGGATATTAAAAAAACTGATTTACAACACGGCCAGAGATAATAAAAGAACATTACAACAACTCTGTTGTTGTTGTTGAGTCTGGCTGAATAGGCCCATCAGTCGCAATCAAGCAACCGCCCCTGAAGAGTTGTCCTGTGCAGCGAACCGATGCTCCTCTGCGACAAACAGCATCTCGCCACAACGAGGCGCAGGAATAAGCACGAAGGTATTGTTCTTGGACTTACGCCACATCTGCGTGTCCAACAAATTCAAATGGGCACTATAGGAACCTCCACTTCACCTCGTTATTATTAGGTTATTGGTTTTCTGGGCTACAGAAAACATTTTGGCTTGTCACTCACTGCAGAGTCAGCTGCACTGGAAAGAAAGGAGTGATAGAAAGTGAAAGAATGATGGGAGAAATAGCGTAGAGGAGGGCAGACACAGAAAAAAACTAATAAATCAAGCGAGTGGATGATGGCCACCATCGCTTATCACCTCATCACATACTTTACTGTGAAAACGAACATGAAGTAACTCTTCGGACAAATCTCACAGATACAGATATACAGTATAATGAATGAACAACTTTGAGAGCTTATCATGTAACCTAAAACTGGATGCTGAGGAAACTGATTATCGATATAATGGAGAGATGAGTGATGAGCCGAATTTATCAGGTGGAAAGATTGAAAGTGCTCTGAAGAAAGTGGAAAATGTAAAGCACCCGGAGAATATGAAATCGCTGAAGACATCCTGAACTATCTTGGGGAAAACGGAACACTGGCTTTTGTATAGGCAATAACTATTGAGCAATGATAGAATATCAGATTGAAATAACGCAATAACATGCCCGATAATCAAAAAGTGGATAAAACAGGCCACATAAATTGTGTATATCTCTGCCGTCACAAGCTGGAAAGACTTTTGAAAAGGTGCTTGAAAGACTGAGGTCACATATAGAAGATAAGTTTGAGGAGTGGCAACACGGATTCAGATCTAAAAAAAAAAAAAAAAAAAAAAAAGTACTGGGAAAGGAGTAAAGAAAATCTTACTGATTTTTTCGATGTCTAAAAGTCGCTCGATTAACTACCTAGAAAGACTCTGTGGAATGCCATAGCTGCTGAAGAATGTGTTTTATCTAACACCAAGAAGAGCAGACAGAAATACATAATGGGAAACTGAATGAAAGAGTACAAAATCAAGAGTCGGTCGAGGAAATGTATTATCACCAGTCCTATTTACATTATTCATGGGCTATTGCAGAAGAAATGAAAAGGAAAACAGAAGTGGTAAGTCTTCATTATGCCAATGATCTTGCTATTATTACAGATACAAGTACAGATACAAGTAGTGATCGATAGAATTATCTATCAGCAAATGATAAGAACATTAGCATGAAGAAAACCGAAATGATGATAGTGACAAGATCCCTCATAGATAAAAACATACTAGTAAAAGGACAATAGCTATTACAGGGAAGGGACTTTCGTATCTTGGAGTAGTAATTTGTCAAGGAAACACTACTCAGTCTGAAATTACATACAGAATTAAGAATTTCAGTTCAAGCTTTCACCATATTTATCAGCTTCTGTAAGACTGAAACAACCCTCAGAAATTAATAGTTACATAAAACAGTAATGAGACTATCACTGACATGTAGTGGTGAAGCATGGCCTTTCATATCCAAAACGAGGTCAGTAAGGGGCAGCTGGAATGAAGGTCCTGTTTTTACAGGGTCGGAAGAATGGACAAGATAAGGACCGAAGTTATAAGAAGTGATTTTTAAATTAATATTAGACGTGAGATTGCAATAACATAATATCTGCGATACAGTGATAATGTTAGGATGATGGAGGTGGAGGGACACGATGAAAATATTACGAATAATCACCAGATGGCAAAAGATCATTGAGCTCGCCGATGCTGATAGGAAGAGATAACATAAAAAAAAACTTAAACAGAAGAGGTTTAATGATGGAACAGACAGAGGCGAGAGAATATATGTAGATTGTTCAACATGGAGGACCTTCACGATGGTGACTGAATGACAAACTCCGCCTTAAGCGTCTGGTGAGGCAAGAAGTTATTTCGAATATGAGGGGATTCATGATGACAGTCAGCCTCAAGTGCCTATGATTCACTCTCATCTATATACAGTCATCAGACCTCAGCTAAAACGGAATGTGAGTTGCCCTCAACATAAGAAGCTTAATACTTGTTTAGTCTTTGCTGGCTACTGCTTTAATTTTGCTGTGTTCTTTTATAGATGTTTCATCATTCCTTGGCTATTGATATTTGCAGTAACCAATGTGTGTGTGTGTAATTCACCGGGTCGGTCAGAATCACTTGATGGTCGTGATCGTCAGCTTTTACCCTCCCGGAAGGGAGCTGAGAGCTCATATAGTCCGATCTAAGGGCAAGGCTGTGACCTGCACACACTCACACACCCGTCCCCTTGCTCAAGGGGGACAGTAACCGCCCACTTCGTCAGTGAAACTTTTCGCAGCCTGAGCGAGGCGCGAACTCCCGTCTGCCAGATGGCAAGCGAGAACGCTACCACTGAGCCAGCGAGCGGTGTGTGTGTGTGTGTGTGTGTGTGTGTGTGTGTGTGTGTGTGTGTGTGTGTGTGTGTGTGTGTGTGTGTGTGTGTGTGTAAGAGAGAGAGAGAGAGAGAGAGAGAAATACTCAGTGGAGTATAGGAATCCTTAAATCCCCTTCCTTGTTCAGTGTGTATATATTATATTCTTTTTTTGTGTCATTCAGGCAGTACGGTAGAGCATGTATGAGCTACAAGACTGTAATAAACCCACCTAACAATCATCCAATCCTTTCTTGCCCTAGAAGCAAAAGGGCCCGGGGCTAGGTTACTCAGTTCCAACAGTAAGGTGAGTGTGACCAACCTGGCTCACCTTCTATGTGGTATTAAGTGAGCAATAATTCCCAGTCACCTCTAGGATGTAAGTCCTTACGTGCCTCATCCAGTTTAAACTCCTTAAACCACTAGAACACCAGGCCTCATTGGGTTATATGGTGACCATCCAACGTAATGAATGGTTTTCTTGGTTACAGGAAACGATTTGGTTCGTCACCCTGTGAAGAGAAGTCAATGGTTGTAACTGGAAGCACACTTGACCCACAACAGGAAAGTGGGAAGTTCGATTCCAGGGCAGTCTGCAAGACCCTTGAGTAGGATTTCCATACCTAAGTCTGATGTCACCTTGAACAGAAACAGGAACCTTGTCTGGAAATTCAATGGCTACATGTGGTAGTCTAACCCGAGGCATCCCATCGACGTATGGGTACATCACAACATTTTGTCACAGCTAGACCCGTCGACGTACTGGTACGTCGTGCAATTGCATGGTTCATAATTTGCACAATTTTCAATTTTCACACGTGATTTTTGGTACACCTTCTTCTATTCCTCTACAAGATGCCAGGCAGGGACAATGCCTTATCCCGCATGACCTCCCCCCCCCCCCACACGCCATTGTCTCAGCAATTCACCTGTTACCAGTGACCTGGCCAGTAAAGACATTCAGGGCCAGAGTGATTCCCCAGTCGATGACAATGTGGAGGACAAAGTTCACATAGCATTAGAGGAAGAAACAGTCAGACATGATGATCAGGTAATGTCATCAAAAAAGGCCGGGTATGTTGATGAGTTAGCAAGTGAAACAATGCTTATTTTGCCTATATTACTGTTTGAAAACCAATATACTCTCTTACTACATATAAATTCGTACTAAATAAATAAATAAATACGGTTTATGAGTGGTGTGGAATAGTAACCCTTCCATAGAGCTCGATTTCTTTGAAGCCAGCCTGATAGAAAATCCAATAAGGTAAGGCTACCGGTATCGAGTATTTTAAACCTCAGGTGAGCGATTTCTCTATCAATTTTCGATGTTTCTCACCAAAAGCGGAGGTTTTAACCAAAATATTTTTTTTCTAAAATTGGTCGGGACTGGGGGGAGTCAGTGGTGGAAAATCGGTTGGGACGTGACGGGCTAAAGGAGTACCACATGCACCCATCATTTTCAGTCACTCTCGAAACTGTGGTTAACTGCAGCCAGCAACCAATGTGTTCATTTGTTAAAAACAAAGATTGACTGCTGCCTGCAAAACATTTGTGACCAGATAACAACAGCTCATGATTTTCGATTATCATTGGTCATGTTTCATAGTACAGATCAGTGAATCCCATCAGACTTATTCAGGCTCTGACTGCACACATTTTTTACGATATTATTTTCAGTTTCAGTGGTCATGTATCCATGATATAGGTTAGTGTAGCCAATCAGATTCATTCACATTCTGATTGTGCACATTATTTAACGACATTTATTCATGTGCATCTTGCCATTGCTGCTGTTGTTGATGATGATGACGTTGTTGTTTCTTTTGATGATGATATTGATGTTTTATTCATTTATTGTTTGTTGCTATTGACCCAGACAGATGTGAACCTGTGCAGCTGGACGACAGAGATCCAATTACCTCATCACGGCGGTCACAGAGAATATTTATTGAAGCTATTTCAATGTATTGGGAATGAGGTGTGTTAAGTGAGGTAACCCTCTCATGGTCGGAACAACATCAGAGTTCAATTAGACTGAAAACCAGACGATTTTATTCAGCTGAGTGTGTCATCCTCTGAGTGTAAATAATTTTACCTTTCTTCTAAAGGCCAGAATGTCTCTAGCTCGCTCTCTATTCGAGGCACAACCGAACAATTTCATTCAGCTGAGAATGTCATAGTAACCTGAGAGTGTTGATTCACTGTATGTATTGTGGGAGTTATATGTGTTAGATAAAAAAATATGTTGTTGTGTGAGGAACGAAATTTTATTAAGGGCAAGCTAAGCTATAAGTGTATTGTACCTGATCTTTGTACCGGTATTAAGAGTGTTGGCCATAATCACTGTCTGATGAGGTGAAGCCTTTCTTACTGTGGGCAGGGCAAATTCTTTGGGATGTCGATTTGATTTTTGCCTGACGGAACAAGTTCACTCCTACAGTGAGCAACTGATTGACTGAATACCTTATCTGAGCTGGGGTGCGATTCTCAAAGGTATTAATTTCATGGATTTTAAAATGAAGACAGTATTATACTGCAATAACTAGACATTCTGTACAAGTTTACAGTGAAATATACAACAGCCTCCTTGGTCAACCTCGTAGCTTTGTCGCGCAATGAAACAATAAAAAATGGGAACGATATTTAAGAAATTTATGGAATGATCTAAAGAACGGGTGAATAATTTGGTGGGCAGTAGGAATTGTCCAGGAAAATATACCTCGTGAAAATGAGAATTGTAGGATTATTTGGCTTCAGTAGAGTGAAAATGTCCTCCAAGTATTTAAGATGCATTGGGATTTTAAAGAAATGGATATAATGGATACTGAAATGGGTGGGATGAACTGGAATTGTAATGAGGATGGGGGAAGTTCCATGAGATTATGTTCTTTGCTGTTGAGTGACGCAAGATTAATGGTGTGAGAACTGTGAAGGTTTAAGTCATAATTTTCTCCACCTTCATCGAGAAGAAGGAAATATGCATGTTAGTTTCCTTTTCAGGTGTTACATAATATCTGATCTTTATGAATATATATATGGACATAAATTCCTGTTACTGGCGATCCATTAACTTAACTTTTATTTCCTAAGACCCTGGTGACCTCAGAACATGTATGGACTTCAGCTAATACCCCCAGCTTAACTAATTTTAAGGAAATGAAAGCAAGCCATAAAATATGCGCTACAGTCGGCGTAGGGGTATTTCAGCTGGCACTTGGAGTCATAAATACACTTTGAGTATCTTGAGATTCCTTAGGATAAAAAAAAAGGACACTTACCACAATACACTAAACGACAGTAAAACAGAATCCTACTGAGTGTCCCAAATCCTGTTTCTCTGTTCACCCAGGTCTAGAGCACAACGCACTACCAAGCACCTAATGACCAATATCCTGTTATACTCAGTGGGGACTCTTACTCTACCTACTCTCTGCCAACACCTCATGCATGTGGTAACTTGAGATGTTACCGCAACAGATCACGGATTACCCTTATCTGAAGTAATTAACACAAAAATGGGGCACTGTGGAGGTCCTGCAGCCAAAATCGATCACTTCCCGAGGTCGTCCTATCCTAATATCCCCCAGTATCATCACGAATATCCACTGGGGTGCCGGTACCCTATGATAAGAAAAGCTGCATTAACCCTTTTTCTCTTGATGATGTATAATCTGGTTTTCTCATGTTATCATCAGACGATTTTATTCCACTTAGTATAGAATTATCAGATTGAAAGTGTGGATCATAATTATTACAGTAACCTTTATGATGTAAATGAAACCTGTAAGTAAATATTTTTTACCAGTATCAGTAAACATGTATATATACTGTACACTGTTATGAAGCTGGATCAATACTTAGGTACTCTGGAGAGTTCTCCATACTTCTCGTATTTCTCTTTCACTACGTGTCAGAGTTACCAGTTAGCATGCTGTTTGTGAGTGTAATTATTTCGTAAGTTGTACATTAATTTTTCTGCTCGTCTTATCTATAATGTTTTATTTATGTGATTGTTAAAATTTGCTAAATAATTTACAGTGTTATGTAGTGCTGCTGTGTCAGAAAATTCTGGCATGTTTTGGATGTCTTCGAGATGGCAGATGTTGCCTGTTGAGAATGTACTCAAAGGTTCGGGTATAATGCAAACTTATATAAGGATGTGGAAGAGACTAGAGCAGTTTCAGTCAGTTTTCAGTTCAGTTTGAGTGTGGTTCAGTGTCAGTGGAATTGCAGTTAGTGACTAATATCTTTGGTACTTGTGAAAACAGTGAAGAGTTGTTGGGCAAACATTAAATGTAATTGCAGTTAGGGAAGATTATCTTTGGTACTTGTGAAAACAGTGAGGTGTTGTTTGCATGCATTATGTGTACTTGCAGTGTTTAAGATTATTTCTGGTACTTGTGAATACAGTGTAGTTGGAAAGCATTAAGGGTAATTATCTGGAAAATAAAGACAGTGAACTTAAGAAGTCAGTGTTTGTTTACAATGTCTGTGCTGCAGTGTTGGTGTACATTGAAAGGCTGCCTCTAGGAAGAACAACTCACTGGGCAACGTCCTTCCTGTACTGATCTACTGCTGTTGGAGCCTGTGGTAGTGTGGTACGGGGATGTAACAGCGGTGTCAGACGTGTGGGTTATTAAGTGCTGCAGTTAGTCTAATCTTCGACATGGAGGCAAATGGTGTACATGCATGAGACCAAGCCAGGCAAGAGGAGGCATTGCTGGCTGCAATTATGAAGCTATTGCAAGCACACAGTGTACAGTTGCAAGAACAGTTGCGGGCACAGAATGAAGGACAGAAAGAATTCAAAGAAAAATTACAAACACAAAATGAAGGACGGAAAGAACATATAGTACATTTACAGGCACAAAATGAAGAAATCAAGAACAGTTACAGGCACAAAGTGAAGAACAGTAGGAATAACATGAACAGATTCAGGAGGCATTACAGGAGTAACAGAGGGAATTACAACTGAGGATGCAAGGACAGCTAGATGCATTCATGAGGGAAATGAAGGAAGGGCAGCAAGCGTTGAATGAGGAAGTATATGCTGGGCTACAGCAGCAGAAGTGTGAGGTATGCAATAAACGTGATGGAGTTCAGACAGCATCTAGACGACCAGGTGATGCATATAGACGACCAGCTGAAGATAACTGAGGGAATAGTGACAGACTCCAGACAGCATGTTGACAACCAGCTGAAGATGACTGGGGGAATAGTGAAGGAGTGCAGACAGCATGTAGATAACCAGTTGAAGCATGCAGTCAACCATGTAAAGATAACTAATGCAAAAATTGAGGACTGTAGAGAAATATTGCACTGCTAAGACTCAGGTTAGTGTACAGGGAGCATAAGAAAAGAATGGATAGTGTATGGTGAATCTTGATGGATCCCAGGCATTTAAAGGTAGCATTACAGGGTTGAATAATCTGAATGCAGAAGTTATAAGTCCTGGACTTAATTATGATGCCCTAGTTTTTAGACCCCAAACCAGTGAAGTGAATGGCTGTAATGGGGGTACAGTTAAAAAGAAACCTCAGGAATGTGATAATAGAGTATCTTGGGAAGCTTACCGTGCGCAGTTTGAATTACTTGCTGATCAGAATGCTTGGGATGATAGGCAGAGGGCAGTGCAGCTTGCTGCTAGCCTCAGTGGTGCTGCAGTGGAAATTCTGGGCCAGATGTCAGTAGAGGAGAGGAACAATTATCAGTCCTTAGTAGACGTACTGGAGCACAGATATACAACCGAGTACCAGAGTGAGGTTTACAGAGAAAGATTCCAGACCCGTGTATGGGCTCAAGGCAAATCCCTACAGCAACTTGCTCATGACCTGGAGAGTAAGACATACAAGGTGTACCCTGGAGCAAGTCGTACCCTGGTTGGCTATTCTGAGGGACAAGTTCATCGATGCTCTTGATAGCACAGGGTTGATAGTGCATGTGAAGCAGGCACAACCCAGAAGCATGCAAGAAGCACTAGCCAGGGCTCTAGAATTTGAGTCTTACATCAGGTCCAGTACATCCACTTTTCAAGCCAGTCATAGCGCAAGATTCAAGGCAAGAAAGGGGCAGGTACGTGAAGCAGAGAAATTTGAAGGAAGTTGCTGGCACCGTGAAAAGCTAGGACATAGAAAAGAGGATTGCTACAAGTAGACGAGGGAACAGGAGAAGATCAGAGGAGGTTGCTGGTTCAGCGAGAAGCCAGGACACAAGAAAGTGGATTGTTACAAATGGAAGGAGCAAGAATAGAACAATGCAAGGAAATCTTCAGTTGCAACAAAAGCGTGTTGGACACATAGTGAGGTGGGACACTTCAGATCTGAGTGTCCGAAGAAGAAAAAGGAGAGTAAGAAGAAGGCCACAGAAGACCAGGAAGAAGCTGAAAACTAGTGGAGGCTGGTGTTAAGAGGCAACCACCATCTGGCTTTTCTGAAGTAGCCCCACCATCGAGAAAGTGCAAGGGAACTGCAATCGACAGTGTGCGAATTGATGGAAGAATAGAAGGAAAGAAGTGTTCCCTGGTGATTGATTCAGCCTCAGTGTAGACTTTTGTGAGGCATGATGCATTATATCATTTGTATCTGCATGAGTTATCGGAACAACTGTGTGGCATAACTGGGTAACGTGCAGAACTGAGAGGACCCCTGGTTGTCTGGACTGAAGTGGGAGGGCAAGAGGCCACACTTCTAGTCTATGTAGCAGAGATGAAGGATCCTTGCCTTCTTGGTATGGACTATCTGATGTCCATGGGATGTGAGCTGGACTTCTGCTCCTTGAAGTTGAAGGTTCGAGGAAAGTCAGTTCTTGTCATGGCAGTGAGACGTACCAGTTCTGGTGGTGAGGTGAGGGTGCTCTGCACCACAGTTACATCCCCAGAATCAGAACTAATGCTCCAGTGCAAGGTGAGTGGCTCTGTTGACAGCTGACTAGGGGTAGTGGAGCCTGATGTACAGTGCAAGACGAAGGTCGGAGTGATGGTGGGGAGAACTTTGGTAGAAACAGGTGCAGGCGAAGTGCTAGTTGTGGTGGTCAATTTCTCCCGTGAGCCACAGAAGATCAACACGGGAGAAACTGTGGGACTGTGCCAGGTGATGGACTCTGAGTGGCATCAGAGGAAGGCTTGTAAAAGGAGTGTAGTCAAGGAAGATGGGTACCTGCCAGGCTACTTACAAGACTTATTTTCAAGGAGTTGCCAATGCCTGGATGGCTCATAAGTGCTGAAGTTGAGGCAGCTGCTGACGAAGTTTGCTGATGTCTTCTCCACCGGAGTCCTAGTCCTGGAGTGCATTGATCTAATGGAGCATCGTATAGACACCGGGGATCACTGCCCAATTAAACAGCCAGCATGGAGGATGGTGCCAGCTCAACGGCATGAAAAGGAGAAACTGATGGAGAATCTCCAAAATCAAGGAATGATAAAAAAGTCCAGCAGTCCTTAGGCATCAACAGTGGTTCTGGTTAGGAAGCAGGATGGCTCAGTAAGGTGCTGCATAGATTATCGAGCCCTGAATGAATTGACAATGAATGATGCATACCCCTCGCCATGAATTGATGACACCCTGGATGCTCTGTCAAGTGCCAAGTGGTTTTCCACTCTAGATATGAAGGCAGGGTATCATCAGGTCGAGGCTGCAGAGAAGGACAAGGAGAAAACAGTCTTTTCATATGGGCGGGGTTTATGGCAATTTAAAGTCGTGCCATTTGGCCTATGCAATGCCCCAGCTATTTTTGACCATCTCATGGATCGTGTACTGAAAGGCCTGCACTGGCAGATGGTTCTCATCTATCCGGACGATGTAATTGTGTTTGGATGGACTTTTGACCAGGAATTGGAATTGGAGAGGCTGTCAGAGGTGTTCAACAGGATCCATGCAGCGTACCTCAAGCAGAACCTCAAGAAGTGCTGCTTGTTCCAGAAGGAAATGAAGTACCTGGGACACACTGTAGGAGAGGGAGGCATCCGTATTGATCCAGAGAAGATGGCAGCTGTGGAAAACTGGCCGGTTTCCGCTCGTGTGAAGGAGCTACAGAGTTTCCTGGGTTTGTGTACCTACTATCGGTGTTTTGTCAAGGACTTTGCAACGTTAGCTGCACCTCTGCAGGAGATGCTGGGGAAGAGGCAGAAGTTTGTGTGGACAGCAGAAGCTAAGAAGGCCTTTGATGAACTCAAGCATGTGTTGGCAAGCTTTCCAGTATTGCCATATCCAGATCAGAGTCAGCCATTCATTCTGGACTGTGATGCTAGTGACCATGGTGTTGGTGGAGTCCTGTCACAGAACAAAGATGACAAAGAGTATGTGGTGGCATATTACAGCAAGAAGCTCAGCCCACCAGAGTGGAACTACAGTGTGACCCATAAGGAGCTCTTGGCAGTGATGAAGAGCCTTGATTTATTCCATCCCTACTTGTATTGGTCCTACTTCATCATCAAGACAGACCATGCAGCACTGAAATGGCCGAAGACGTTAACCCGCGCCGTCCCGGGGATGTACTTCCACGTCCTCACGTTTTGTCACAGCCAATCCCGGGGACGTACTTCAACGTCCTGCAATTGCAAGGTTCATAATTTCCACAATTTTCAAAATTCGCGGGAGATTTTCGTTTCGCCCGGGTACCCAAGCCTCCCCTACCTGCCGCCAGGCGGGCAGCATCCTAGACCCCGCATGACCCGTGCTCGCCCTTGTCTCGGTCACTCACCTGCCAGCAGTGACCCAGGTCAGACATGGCGCGGAAAGGTCTCTCAGACGAGGAAATCGCATCCGTCCTGGAAGCCTTCACTGGAGACAATGATTCTCCACTCAATGATGATGTGGTGGATCGCGATTACGTCCAGCCAGAGGAAGAAATAAGCAGCAGTGATGAGGAGGTCCCTTCGCCCCGAAAAAGTGGTATGTGACATACCGTAAGGCAAGGGAAGGCCAGCCTGCTCCCCAACCACGTGCACAGCTATCTCTCCATCACGATTCTGATCAGGACGAGGATGAGGACGATGAGGATGACGGAGGTCTAGGACGTGATATCGCCGCGTGGTTGGGAAAGGAGAAAATATCACCACGTGGATCAGAAGGTGGGGCGAGACGACACCTAAGGTATGGTCAAAGTACTTTGTCTGGGGAAGTGGCAAGTGGTGTGGTGGGATTGCTGGGAGAAAGGGAAAGTGTTGTGGCGGCAGCGCGGGCTGAAAGTGAGAGTGGTGTGGGGGTAGTGCGGGGTGAAGGGGCCAGTGGTGTGAGGGAGGCAGCACGAGCACGTGGTGCTCGTAGGCCTAGGGGAGAGGAGGTTGAGTCACTCCCCAGCACTTCTTTCACCCCTGAATATTACCAAACTTCCTCCCCACAGCCCCAGGATGTGGGGAAAGGAAAGAAAGGGAAGGGAAAGGGTAAAGGAAAAGGGAGAGGGAAGAGAAGTGCGAGTGATGAGAGGCGCCGCTCTCCACCTCCCCAACCTCCCCCACCACCCTCACCTCCCCACCCTGACGAAGGGGACGATGGTAACGTGGCTGGAGACGGTGGTGTCACGTGGAACTGGGAGGATGGGAGTAATTTTACTCCCATCATTCACCCTTTCACTGAGGAGTGGCGGTCAGGTTGCACGGCTCCAGGTGTAAATGCTGGGTCGTCACGGTTAGATTTTTTCAACTTGTTCTTTGGTGAGGCGTTTGTTGGGCGCATAGTAGAACAGACAAATATTTTTTCACAATCCCAGCGCCTTGAAAGTGAACGCTTAGGAACCACAAGCAAGCATGCAGAACAGTATGACTATCCCGTGACTATTTCAGAGATGTTCCTATTTTTTGCCCTGGTAATCTTGATGGGTGTGGTGAGGAAAAATCAAATTCCTGCCTACTGGACAACGGACCCAATCATCCTCACACCTTTCTTTGGAAAGGTGATGGGTCGTAACAGATTTCAGTTTATTCTCGGCCGCCTCCACTTTTTTGATGCAGATGATCCAGCCAATGCAAATAACACCGATAAAATGAGGAGAATTAGGCTGGTATTTGATCATTTACGGGAAATGTTCCGCTCATCATTTTATCCCTACAGAGACCTCGTCATAGACGAGAGTCTTGTGTTGTGGAGAGGCAATATTTCCTTTAGGCAGTACATACCCAGCAAGAGACACCGTTTTGGGTTCAAGATCTTTGTTATGTGTGACTGTAAGACTGGTTATGTGCAAGACATAGTCTTGTACACGGGCGCACAGACAGATATAATAGAAGATCGGAGTATAGGACTCTCTGGGGCCATGGTGAAGACAATGATAGAAGAGTACCTTCATCGTGGTCATGTGTTGTACCTGGACAACTGGTACACTAGCCCTCTTCTCGCTAGGTTCCTTCACCAACACGACACCGGAGTCTGTGGTACAGTCAAGAGAAACCGTCGCCATATGGTCAAGATAGGGAGGAAACTTGACAAGAATGAGGTGGTTTTCTTCCAGGCCAATAACATCCTTGCAACCCTGTGGAACCACAACAGGGAAGTTTGCCTCCTATCAACTGTTCACAGCCCCCTGATGCACCGCACAGACTCCGTGGATCACCGTAGCGAGAGGAGGCGCAACGTATGGAAATCAGAGTCTGTACTTGCCTATAATCTGAACATGAGGCAAGTTGATCAGTCAGACTCGATGATTTCAAGTGTTGACTGTGCCAGGACCACGATGAAGTGGTACAAGAAACTCTTTTTCCACTTGCTCGACATCACGGTCCTGAACGCCCACTACCTGCACGCAATGACCACCGGAGTATCCGAGACCTTTGAGGGGTTTGTGAGGGAGCTGGCACGTGAAATAATCGCCCAGCATGCCCAGGACAGACCCCCACACCGCCCCCGCGCCCCCCGTGCTGCTCAGACTACCCTACGTCTTGCAGGCCGCCACTACCCCAGCTCAATCCCTTCCGAACCAAACCGTCGTAAACCCCAGCGTCGCTGCCATGTATGTAGGCACTCGACAGTCAGACCATCCACGCAGAGAAAAGACACAAGATACGAGTGTGTCGAGTGCAATGTTGCGTTGTGCCTTCAGTCTTGTTTCAAGGAATATCATAATTTCCTACACTACTGAAACTGTGTGGGAAGGCGAAATGACGCTCATGATAATGGTAAGGCCAGTCAGTAGGTGCTAAGTCAAATATAAAGTTGAAACGGGTGTTATTTTTTCAGAAAAGTAATGTATAAGATGAGAATTAGTGTAAGTGGAAAGAATTGTTATCAAAACTACACCCACTGTGTAAATCTGGTCAGTAAATATGTGATAGCAAGGAAATAAAGTGGAAACGGGTGTAATGTTAGCATGAATAAAACGTATAAGTTGAACATTACTGTAAGTTGTCATAATTGATGTCACGAGTACACCCACATTCTGGTCAGTAAGTATGTGATAGGAATTATATACGGTGGAAGATGTTGTAATGTTAGTAGTAAGGTATTTTATAAGTTGATTACTAGTGTAAGATGAAACAAATGATATCGCGATAACACTCCCTGTGTAAGTACGCGCAAATATGACACTAAGTTCCATCGTACGTTCAGAAATGATGTGATACCAATTATATCAAGTGTTTACATGTGCAATGTTAGTGTAGAATTATTATATAAGTACAAAAATAGGTTGTAAGTTGAATTAGTTGTCATAGCGACTTCACCGTGTGTGTTATTATGCGCTATTATTACGCTATATATTTACGTAAGGCCTGAAATAATCTCAAAACAGTTCTATAAAGTTGAAAAGTGTATAATAATATTAGAAAAGTATTATGTAAGTAGAAAAAGCACAATATGAGTTGAAACAACAGTCACAGCGAGTTCACTCACTACGTAAATAAGCACTAACATTACGCTAAATGTAATCAAAAGGCCTGTGAATACGTAAAAACAGTTCAATAAAATGTAAAATGGTATAATGTTATTGTAGAAGTAATATGTAAGTAAAAAAAATTATATGTATCATGATTTTAGAATGTTAGCGATTCATCGTGACCAAGTTGGCCGATTTTGCTCGTTTCGCACGATGGTACAATGCTTATTTCTGCTCTATTTTTGTATAAAATCCAATATACTCTTTTATCACATGTTTTTATGTTTGTAATAAATTCATTTCTACTTACTTTCATTGGTTTCCCAAACTTATAATACCATAGAAAACGTTTGAGGCTCACACCGCCTAGGGAGAACACGGGGCTAGGTGGGACCAAGGCATACCTGGTTAAGCTAATTAGGGACCCCGTGGACCACTTTCTTTGCCACCGGCCATTGTTTCTGACCAAAAGAGAAAGTTTAGGCAAAAAAAAAAAGGGTCGAAAAATGCCCGGGATTGGGGGGTACCAGTGGTCGAAAAGTGGCCAGGACGGGGCGGGTTAAAGAAGACGTTAATGAATCTGTAAGGACAGCTGGTATGCTTGCTTTGGAAGCTGGACCAGCACAATTATGAAGTGCAACACTGTCCTGGCTGGGTATATGGCAATGCTGACACCCTGAGTAAACTCGCTGTGCCGGCAGTTTAGTAAAAAGGAAGACTGTACCAAGAAATGTAGCTGTACTGCAGAGACAGAGCAAGCATCAGATGAAGGAAGACCTGAAGAGGATGCAGATGGAAGATGCAGATTTACAACTAGTGCTAGAGGGGCTGCAGCAGAGTACTGTGCGACCATCTTGGGAAGAGGTTTTCAAGTTCAGCCCTGCACCCAAGAGCTGCTGGAGTCAGTGGGACCTTCTTTTGAACAACAGGCTGTCCCTTCTTCTGCTAAGGATTGTAAACCAAACTCTGTCGCCATCCTTGAAGCTCATCTCACTTGCCTTGGCATCATAATTGCATTTCATCACTTCGCCTGAAAACTTAAGGGCTCCTCACACTTGATGATGTACCTCAGGCAGCCTTTCCTGAAGATGCTTCGCACAGCTGGATGTGTCTGTAGGTAGCTCTTCACCAGGTAGTCTTCCCATTAACAAGTCAATGGGTAAACATAACTCCTGGCCCAGCATCAGTTTTGCGAGGATATAGCTGGTAGATTCATGGGATGCAGGCCAATATGTGATCAGCAGTGCAGGTAATTTCTGGTCCCATTGTGTTTGTCCATCTACACAGTACTTGGCCAGTTCTTGTCCCAGGGTCCAGTTGAATTTCTCCACCATCCCATCTGACTGTGACCTTAGTGGAGTCATCCTGTTCGTCTTGATCCCCAATATCTTGCTGCAGTCAGGGAACACAGCAGACTCGAAGTTTCTACCCTGGTCTGAATGTAGCTCTTGTGGCATCTCAGACTGACAGAAGAGCTTGTCAACGAACACCTGAGCAACAGTTGCAGCCTTTTGATCAGGGATGGCATAGGTTTCTGGCCTCTTTGTGAAGTAGTCCATGGTGACACATATCCTATTTATACTGGTTTCCTCTTTCGGTGAATGGCATATGTCCAGCAATGTCCATTATGACTCTTTCCATCAGTGAACCCACTTGGTACAGCTGAAGAGGGGTGCAACCATGTTCCTTGGGTCTCTTCTTGGCACAGCATACGTCACAGGCCTGACACCACTCTTCAGTGTTCTGATCCATGCCAATCCAGTAGAACCTCTGTCGCAGCTAGCATAGAGTTTTCTTCACTCCCAGGTCCCCACTAGTGATCTGGTTATGAAACTCATCCAAGATCTCGGACCTCATCTTCTTCAGTACCACCAGTTGCCAATACTTGCTAAGGCCATCAGGTGTCTCCCACTGATGCTCCAGTAGTCAGCAAAGCTGCAAAGCCCGTGGGATGGGCCTTACGCTGTATTGGACCACCTGTCAGACGTAATGTCTTGGATTCGGTGAGGCAGGAAGTCTCGCCCAAAAGTGGTGCATGTGAACCGTCTGTGGCAGTACCATCGGCCAGGACAGTACAGCTGGGACGTCCCCGAGGAATCTTGTTCTCCTGCAGCCGAGGATATTGAGGAGGACCAAGGAGCTAAAGTACAAGAGGACAGTGACACTTTCTCAAGAGAAGTGCATCAGGAAGAGGCCCAAGACTTTCCAGGAGTGGACTGTGTTGAGAACAGGGACGTCGTCAGAAGCGGCATAGGAGAAGACCTGATAAATTGAAAGATCACTTTGTATGTAGTTAAATGTTTAGTGTGGATTAAGGCTTATGTTTGTGTATACTGTGAAGTTTTGTCGGGACGACAAAGGACTAGGGAGGGGGTAGTGTTATGAAGCTGGATTGCTAGTTAGGTAGTCAGCAGAGTCCTCCATACTTCTCATTTTTTTTTTTTTTTTTTTTTGGTATGAGTCAGAGTTGCCAGTTAGCCTGCTGTTTGTGAGTGTAGTTATTTTGTACGTTGTACATTAACTTTAATGCCGTTTTACTCTCTAATGCTATATTTACATGACTGTTAAATTATGTCATTTTATCTCAGTTTTTATAATAAAAAATAGTTTACAGTGTTATGTAGTGTCATTGTGTCAGAAAACTCTGGCATGTTCTGGATGTCTCCGACTTGGCAACTGTTGCCTATCGAGAATGTACTCGAAGGTTCGAGTATAATGCAACCTTATATAAGGATGTGGAAGAGACTAGAGCAGTTTCAGTCAGTTTTCAGTTCATTTTGACTGTAGCTCAGCGTCAGTGTAATTGCAGTTAGTGAAGATTACTGTATATTTGGTACTTGTGAAAACAGTGAAGTGTTGTTCGCAAGCATTAAGTGTACTTGTAGTTAGTAAAGATTATCTCCGGTACTTATGCAAACAGTAAAGTTGGTAAGCATTAAGTATAATTATCTGGAAAATAAAGACAGTGAACTTAAGTAGTCACTGTTTATTTACAATGCCTGTACTGCAGTGTTGTTGTACACTGAATGGCTGCCTCTAGGAAGAACAGCTGATCTAATGCTGTTGGAGTCAGTGGCAGTGTGGGACTGGGACGTAACTATATATATATATATATATATATATATATATATATATATATATATATATATATATATATATATATATATATATATATATATATATATATATGGCTGAGTGCAAGAAGAGCCAGTGTCACAAAATGAGGTTTCGAGAAAAATGCATTTAAAAGTTTGCAGACTTTACTAAAATTCAGCTAAGAAGAATAGCCATAAAAGTAATTTTTTCTTTGTTTTCTAGCCAAGTAGCAATCACATAATGCCTTTTTCAGTAACTAAAAGCTGCTTTCCATTGTGACAGAAAATAAATAAATGTATGTAAAGAGTATTTTCCTATGACATATTTTTTCTTATTCGATAATGATTAGCACATTTTTTAAATAAAATTATTGTTGCATGTTTTGAACTGAATATTAAATTTACCTGAGTGTAATTTCCTTATTTTAATATTTCCATTGTTTATAAACAATACTTTGAAAATTCTACTTTTTTCATAAAAATAATTCCCGAATTGAAAAAAAAAAATTAAGACAATCATTTTCAGTATTTAAAGACTAATGAGAAATTACACTCTGGTGTCATCATCTAAATAATCATCATCTACGCCATCTGCTGCCTGTAAGCTCCTGTAGAAATGTCTACTTCCAGCAGAAATCAGATCAATCAGGTCCTTCAGCTTTTTAGGCGCAAGTTTCCGTGGTCCGTCTTCTAGTTGTGTTATAGCATCCTTCCTAAGACTCTGGGGACATTGGCCTTTGTAGCACTGACAGACCTATATCTATCTATCTATCTATCTATCTATATATATATATATATATATATATATATATATATATATATATATATATGTGTGTGTGTGTGTGTGTGTGTGTGTGTGTGAAGTTTATGTCAAGCTATCCATTTATCTACCTATCTATCTATGTGTCTATTAATCTATCACGCAATTAGTCTATCTGTATCTATATATATTCGCCTATTTTTTGTCTGTCTGTCTATTGTCAGACACATTTATTCCCGTAAGAGGTGGCCACAAGCAATGTCGCCCTGTCTCCTGCCATTTCACTGCCCTCCCCCCAGCTCACACACCTCTTTCTCATATACCTCTCCGCTCGATCCCTTCATCTCATCCTCGGCCTCCTCCTACCTCTCCTCTCTTCCACTTTACTCACATACACTCTCCTAGTTAGTCTCTCGCTCTCGATACTCTCCACACGTCGACACCACTTCAGTTTATTTCTCCTAACGCATTCTGTCACATTCATATCCACACCACAACGCTCCTTCACTTCCTCATTTGTCAGTCTGTCTCTCTATGTAACTCCACATGGCCCTCTCAGATTACTCTTTTCACTGCTCCGACTCTTGAATTGTGTCCTTCCAACAAGGTCCAAGCTTCACTTCCGTACGTTAGAGCTGGTGTCAATATACTATCATGCAGCGACTTTTTTACTTCCACGTTCACTTCTCTGTTTCTTATCATTACTTTCAAAGACCCACCCACATTTCTTCCTTGTTATACCCTTTCAAACATTTGATCTTCGAAACTTCCATCCTGACTCATAACATTAGCCTATTACTTAAGCACTCACATATTTCATTTCCTCGTCATCTAGTCTCACTGTACATTCAGTGTTTTCATTTCTTTCGAAGACCATAAATTTACTCTTCCATTCATTCATCTTTAGATTCCGTTTTCTACAAACTCTCCCAAACTCATTCACGAAGCCTTGCAGTTTCCCCTCGTCTTCACTTAACAATACAGTATCGCCTACAAAGAACAATATAGGAAGTTTCCCAGCACTGCTCTCTCTTATTAGGACCGCTCCAACACCCGCTGTTCTTCCTTGTATCTTATATGACCCCTTCCATTTACAGTTTGAGCAATCATGGAAACGTGACACATCCCTATTTCAATCCATCAGTCAGACAGAAAAATTATTTCTGTTCACTGTCCACATGGACTGCAGCCTAATTAGCACCCCCCATACATACACCTCACGACATTCAGCAACTTCTCATTTACTCCATAATTATATTCATAGTATTTTCCACATTCCTTGTCTATCTGCTCTGTCATATGCTTTCTCCAGATCCATGGTGGCAGCATACAACTTCGTTCCCTTCACAAGAAACTTTTCCACTAAAGACCTAAGGATGAATAACTGATCTACACAGCCTCCTCCCTTCCTAAAACTTCCCTGTTCATCTGCAACTAATTTTCACTGTTATTTCCTTAACTCTGTCAAATGGCCCTCTGATTTCCAGACTCTTCTTTTTCCCATTTTTCTTTGTGCAGTGTAATAATTATATCTGACTTCCAATCCTCAGGGACTCTACTTTCCTCCCAGGTTATCTTGCACATCTTCCATACCCATTCTACTACCATCTTTCCCCTTAGCTTCTTTCATTTCACCAACAGTTTCATCAATTCCCGGGCTTTCTCCCATTTGGACTACCTTCATTGCTTCCGCCACTTTCTTCCTACTGATCTCTACCCCCCTTCTCACCATACTTCTTCTTCCATCCATTACCCAGCATTACTTTCATTCTCTATGTTTAACAGTTCCTTAAAGTGTTTCCCCATCCTCTCACTTTTTCTCTCTTCTCCACTGTCAATTTACCATTTTTATCGTTCACTCCCCAACTATCTTCATCACCCTGTCTAACTCTTTTTATCTCCTTCTAGAACATTTCCTTACATATTCTCCACTTTAGACTTAAATTCCTTCAAAATTCCTCACCCATTACCTTCTGACAAATCTTCTCACCTCTCTCTTCCTCTCTGCCTATAACTCTTTCTTCCGTCTCACAACTTCCTAAATGCCTCTGCATCCCATCGACTCACTATATGCTTTCTTTTGCGCCACAGTTTCCCTTACCTCTCTATTCCATCATGCTGTTCCTTGCACCCCCTTTCGTCTTCTCTTTACCTCACACACCACCTCACTTGCTGCACAGATTTCTTCTGTTAATATCTTGCGTACACCTTCAACCTCTCCCATCTGCTCATAATCATACTTATCCAGTTGCTCCTCCACTTCTCTCTTATATTCTGCCTTTTTTCCATCCTCTTGCAACCTTTCTACTCACCTTGTATGGACTACTTTCTCCTATCCTTCCCTCCTTCTACTCCTCCATTGCACTGGAACCTAGACTTTCATCATCACCAAGTGGAGATCAGAAAGTCCACTCCTCTAACGTCTGTATGCTTTTGCATCCTTACATACCTTCTCATTTTGTCATTCACACACACACATAATCAATCATTGCCTTCCATTCATTCAGTTCATCACCCACTAGTCTCATCACCCACCATGTTTGCCTGTGGATCATTTTGTGCCTAAAGAGGTATTGGCTATCACCAACCTCCACTCCGCACAAACATCCACTAGAGCACTGCCATTCTCATCCTTTTCTGCAGGGACATCCCACTCACCAATTACTCCATCCATCTTCACATTCTCTACATTTACTTTCATTTCTCCAGTCAAAACACTCTCTCATTCTTCTCAAACTTTGCCATGCATGCTGCAATATTTGCCCAGAATTCATCTTTCACTCTGCAGGATCTTGGGTTGACGAATTCACCCAAATAATCACCCACGTTTGTATTCCCACTTTCAATCTTACCCACAGTCATTGAACCAACTGGTCCATACTCTCTAATATTCTCCCTTCTACCTATGTATATCTGTCTATATATCTATATACCTAGCTATCTGTCTATGTCTATAGCTATCTATCTATACATTTATATATATATATATATATATATATATATATATATATATATATATATATATATATATATATATATATATATATACACACACACACACACACACACTCTCGGTGGATGGCAAGCCGGTGACAGGGAGAGCTGGAGCTCCCGTTTCGTCAGCCCTCAGGACCTTTTCCTGAGAATACCCTTTTGCTGAACATTTTCAGTGTTTTCATTAAACCAGAGAGTAGGCCAGAATACTCTCATAATATCTTTACCTTCAACTGTCTACACCAAACTACTTGCATATTAGACATCACACCTATTTCCATCCCCCATAGCAATGGCCGCTGTATTAATACAGCAAAGTCGGTTGTAGGTCGGATTGCCACCCCCAGCAGTGTAGGATTGAGGGCACAAGGTTCTCCTGGTCGCGGTCACGTGACTGTGCCGACAGCGGTTGTTGCACTGCTCATGCTCGTCAGCGGAGAAGCACAGGTTCGGCATTATTTTTCACTAATATTAGTGGTCTTAATACAAATCTGATTTCTGTTCACTTTTTCCTCCAATCAATATCCCCTAGCCCTGTTTCCTGCAAACCCCAAATCTCTCCCTCTACTGACATATCCCCATTTTGTTTTCTTGGTTACCATCTCACGAACTTCCGTAACAGGGGTGGCACCTGTTGTTATATCAAATCTGACTTTACACTTGACAATATTTTGAACATCTCTTCAGCTAATTTGGATTATTCACTATATATACTAAGTTATCTACAGTAAATATTGCCAGTTATGTCTGTGTAATTTATCTCTTCCCCAATGTTTCTTCAGAGCCCAACATATTTGACTTCATATCCACACAGTCGACCAACTTTAACCTCACCCTTACCAATGTAATTACCATTTTGAGTGATTTTATGGACCAGACTGTAGAACGGATATTGCATTCTGTCAGGACTGATAATACTGGTCTAGAATGCGAGCTGTCTGCAGAATCGCAGAAAATCAAGCAACTGACAAAACAACTAACCAGAATACCAGATAATCCTCACTGTAACACATGTCTCTTGGACCTGTTCCTGACAAATAATGTAGATCAATATAGGATAGAAGTACTGTCACCACCTGGGTCCTCTGACCTTAGTCTCATCAAAACCTCATTGCTTAGTTCCCCCGGTGGATAGATGGCACTCGCAGTGAGTCAACAAATCCGTGAGAGAGCTCTCCTGACTTGAATGAAATTCTGAAGGATCTAGGACGCTGTCACCCTCCAGCCTTGGCAGGGAGCTATAGTAAGACCTAGTGTTTACTACAGTGTCACTTTGGAATTTAAGGGTTTTTGTCAGTATTTTTTATAATGAAATCCACACACCTGGCCAATTCCCTCTGGTCGGAATTTCTCGTGTCTGTGCATGTGCAGTGCAAAGAGTATGATGTGTAGCATCGTCATAGCAAAGCCCCTCTGCCAAAGCACAGGCTCCAGCTCCACTCCGCTGGTGAAGGTGTTGCCAGTGTTCTGAATGCTACCCTATTAGGGTGATATGGAATAGTCTGAGCCTGCCACCCTTGCTGATCTTGAGGCTGACCTAGCACTCAGTGATGACGACGTCCTGTCTGACGAAACTTGGCCCCCACTTGACCTTCATAGACACCAGGGCTCCACACCTATTGAGTCGCAGTGACTCCCAGGCTGCCTCAACTTGTAGCCCCCATCATGTCACCCAGGGCTCCACCTCCACCATATGCTTCAAATGTCAGCAGTGAACCATTGACTCACTCTGCAAAAACATCCAAACACAATGAGACGTCTTCACAGTGCAAGGTTCCTGAGCACTTCCTCCCTCATTTCACTCCACAGAAGACACTTTCCCAGCCTGCACCAATTCCTCTAGCATTTGCTCCCTGGGCTGAGTACATCAAACTCCTCTTCAGAGAGTACCTGACTGTAAATATGAAGCTCCATTGGCTATCTGAGGTCACCAAGACATTCTATCTCAGTTGGGAGCTTGCTGAGGTCAAGATGTCTGCTGTCACCTCCCATTTCCTCTATATCTCAAGACGACATACGGACATCATAGACAAGGTCACGAGTGGTGAGTTCCTGCCCTTGTTCCTGGATGTTCAGGACTCAGTCGACAGGCCCAGTAGTTCACTTCCTACATCATCACCCCCTACCCTTTAGGCATTGACCCTTCCTTGGCCAAAGAACTCCCTGGCGTCGACACTGCTCATTGTTTCCATCAAAATGGTACGCCCATGAACTGCCTTGTTGTCACCTGGAGTCTCCCAGACCCTCCTCCACCAGTTTCATCCCTTGTCTCCCATCCTGTGAGCTATGTAGAATGAAGGAAGAACAGCTGTGGTGCTTCACATGCCGGGGAATTGGACATATATCACGCTACTGCTCTGCCTCGGAGAAGTGTGCATGGTGTACTGCCAACCATGCCTCCCAGACTTGCCATATTGAATCCCTTCACAACTCACCACTGCTGCTGCCACTTTACATTGGAACCGCTACCCTTACCTGTACCAGGCACCTTGCAGTGGAGATTTCCTCGTTGTTATAAGCCAGGAGTCAGTGTGGCATAGTTGTACCAAATGCTCAGGCCCTGCTGTAACTCCTAGAGCCATGTTACCACACACTTCACCACCACCATTGCCACTGTCACCGGATACTGCCTCCTCACCTGCCCCTTCTTCCACTCCTGATCCTGCACAAGTACTTGCCCTCCATGAAGCCGTTGCCTCTCTGATGTCTCTGTGCACAGTGTTTATGGAACACTTTTATGCCATTGAGCATGTATCAATGGCTCAGCACTGAAAGCACACTCACTTCTCTTGTTGAGTCTCATCAGGTTATCATCACTACTGTCACCACTCTCACAGAGAAGCTGAATGCTACTGCCTCTCACCTTGAGAGGATCAGTAATTTACTGGCATTGGACCCCTCTCATAGTACACCACAAGGCAGTGCTCATGCTACCTCCTCATCCCTACCCGACCCCCAAATGTGTAAACATAAAATTAGCTAACCAATTGCCACATCATGTTATCTCTTGGAATGCCTGTGGAATCAGAAGTCATTTGGAACTTGCTGCGCTCAACAGCTATGTATGTTGCCATCACCCGCATGTTATATTCAGTCAAAAAGCTTTTGTTGATCATCCTCTACAGCACCTTGGAAAGAGTCTCCCTCACCTACTGGCTACATTTCGTATGTTCACTTCACCAGGATTGGTCTCATTAGCTACATTCATTCCTCCATACCACACGGACTTCTCTGCTGCTCTATAGATGATGATATGACCTTTCAGGTTTTTGAAGCCACAGTGGGTAATGGTAGGATCCACTTATGCAGTGTCTATTCTGCATCTGGAAGGATGAATCTCCCTGCCGTCCCTACTACAATTCATGGGATGATTTACATGGGTGACTTTAATGCCTGACATCCTGCTCTGGGTGACCTCTCTCTACTCCAAAATGCAATGGGCTCCCTCTCCTTGAATACACCCATCATTACCAACTCACTTGCTGGGACACTGGTGGTGCCATGCACATTCATGGAGGCACTCTTGATTGCATCATAACATCCAGGCTAATGCCCTCTGACATCCAGTGCTCTTTCATCCCTACCCTTTTATCGGAGCAGATTGCCCTCAGCCTCCACTACTCCCTCCCTGCTGGACCTTCCCCTCCTCACATTTGCACCTGCAATACAATTCCTCCCAAACACTGCCCTACATACATCTCATACATTTCCAGCCTCCTGCCCACATTTGATTTACTTATATTCCTCCCTAGTAATCTCCACACATGACTTCTACAGTCACTATGTTACAAGACTGCACATTAAAAGTAGCCCTGAAGCTCACGCTAGGACACTTGATCAGTGCATCCTTCGAACAGGAAGAAAGATGATGGAAGATACAGTAGTCCCTTTTTCCAGAAGCTACCAATATCTGACCGTCTGCACCAGTACCAGGCATCAAGCAGCAATCTAATTACCCTCGAGCAATGCATCCATACTGAATCCTGGTGGAAGTTCAAAGATAGCAACCATTAAACGAGTGTTGTATCCATGTGGCATCTAATAAATAAGTTGCCAGGAAAAAGCCCTCCAATGCTTTCCACCACAGTCCAGCTGAGTATGTGTAGTTTCTTATTATTTCATGGTCTGAACAATCACAAGCACACAACCTTCTTGCATATATTCTAGATGCACTCTCCTCCCAGCAAAATGTCTGCACTCTCCAACTGATGGCTGCATTACTGAAGGCAGAGGAAAATGAAGACGTGATG
Source organism: Coenobita brevimanus (assembly GCF_032717465.1). NCBI lineage: Eukaryota > Metazoa > Arthropoda > Malacostraca > Decapoda > Coenobitidae > Coenobita > Coenobita brevimanus. Next base: position 16,412,115 of record NC_137015.1, on the reverse strand, counting down.
ATAGCTGAGGACGAATTGCGATGTGCTCTCATTAGGAGTAAGGCACTAGCCCCCAGGGATGGTGGCATCACTTACCCTGTCCTTCGTCTACTCCTGAAAGTCCCTAGCAACCCCCTGCTACAGCTCTACAATCTTTGCTTCTATATGGAATATGTACCTAATGCCTGGACCTCCAGCACGATCGTGCCCATTCCAAAACCTGGCACTGACAAATTCAGACCTATTTCCCTCACTTCCTGCTTCAGCAAGGTGCTCAAAGGCATTTTCCTTACCCAGCTCATGTTTCAGCTGGAGGACAAACTCTCATCCAGACTGTATGGTTTTCTGCCACAAAGAAGTACACACCACTGTCTACTGGAACTCTATACCCTTCTCTGCCCCACCACTGTTGTAGCATTCACTGATTTTAAAAGTCCCTTTGATGCTGCAAACAGAGATATCATCCTCGATCAGTTGGTGGAATTTGGTGTCCAAGGAAACCTCTTAAGATGGATACTGGATTACCTCCATAACAGAACCTTGTGTGTCCTTTATAAGGATGCGTGTATCTCCTCTGTGTCCTTTATAAGGGTGCATGCAGCTCCTCCAAGGCCTTTGACTTCTGCACACCGCAAGCTGGTGTTCGAAGACCGGTTCATTTTAATGTTCTTATGCACCGGCTAGTCTTTCTTCCCATCATTCCTAGAACCACTGTTATATGTTACAGTGGTGATGTCTGCATTCACTCCTACCCTCCAGATCTTCAATCCTTCAGTCATTCTACCAGTCATCTTCCACTTGTGGCCTCATCCCTTCCAGAAAAAGTAGAATCTTCTCTTCCTGCAACCCAGGAATGCTTCCAGAATTCACTGTAGGAAATAGTGTCATCCCCCTGTGCAGGCAGCACCTTTACCTGGATGCAATTGTATGGATTACCCCAACCAAACCTGTATGGCAGTGTGTTCACCCCATTGCCTGCGACCTCCTAGATCGGCTGCAATAGCACTTAATTACCCTCAATTGGCTTACCAATATTGCAGCCTGTGGCCGGAACTATCTACATTAGATTCATACGGTCAGTTGTCGACCTCTCCTTTACTCTCAGTCAACTCCTGAAGACACCCTTAGAACCTACTGAAAATTTTCAGAACAAAGTAATGAGATACATCCTGGGCTGTCCTCTGTCCATTAAATAGTGAACATGTAAACTAAATCCAGTCTTCCTCCCCTTGGTGAGAGAATATATGCCAGTGTCTCTTACTTCAGCATCAAATGCCTTCATTCTCCCCTTCTTGCCCCTCATTTTTCTCGTGTCATCAGAACTTTACTTGACCCTGTAGTACCTCGACCTCCAATTTGGCCCAAAGTCTCCATCCTCATTAATACAGCCTTTCTCATCCTACAAAGACTTGATATTAATGTTCTCATGGCAAAAGTGGATCGTGGTCCTTCTCCCTGGAGGATTCCTCATCTTGAAGTCTGCTTAACTCTTACCTCCGAGGCAGACCTGCCACTCCTCCAGAAACAACTAGCTTTGGAGACCATCACAGGAGTGACTTCCTCAGTTCCTGCCGTGCACCATCTTTACATCGACGGTTCCCTGAAAGCAGATGAGAGTGCTGGATGTGGCATCTAGTCACCCGATTTGACTTGGCTGCAGACTACCGAACTCATCTAGGTCTACCTGCTGTGAGCTACAGGGACTATTGCATGCAGTTAGTCTCCTCCTTAGTGAAGACTGAATGGTGTAGTTATCTGTAACTCTCAGTCTGCCCTCCAAGCCATTTCGTCTCCAAAACCCACATGCCATTGCTTAGCTTAACAAATCTTACCTCAGTTTGTTTCAGCTTATGAAAATTCTCTTACCATACAATTCTTGTGGATTCCTTCCCATGTTGGAATTGCAGCCAATAACACTGTTGACCTCCTTGCGAAAAATGCCTGTGGACTGCCACTTGCTTATGATGCTACATCCTCCCTCCTCTGTTACAAAAAGAAGATAACATTCAGCCGCTCTTCTCCCTACACTCCATTGCAGGAATGCTGAGTGGACTCAGATTGTGTCCATCCAACACAGTGACCAACTCCATCTATCTCCTCTCAAGTATTGTCGATATAGCCTTATGATTCGCAGGCACAGTGTTGTGTCTGCATACTTCAGCTTTCATATTGCCCTGTCTGGCAGGTCTCTGAGACAGAGGACGTGCCTCACTTCTCCTCTTGCAAACCATGTGACCGTCTTAACCCTCGTCCCGGCAGATATTTCACTAATGACCCACCCCAATCCCGGCAGATTTTCGAAATTTTATTTTTTGGCTCAAACTTCTGCTTTTTATGAGAAACATTGAAAAATACCCCCCCAAAAAAATGCTCACCTGAGCTTAGAAGTGGTCTATACCGGTGAACCGATGAACACCTGGTTCTGTGTTCTCTGGAGCAGCGCAGCTGCTGTCACATTTTTTGTGGTAGTGGTAACTATTGCAAATCACTCAGAATACAAAGATATTTGTTCATTTGGTATGAATTATGTGTAGTACAAGAATATATTGGTTTTCACACAGTAATATAGGCAATAAAAGCATTGTTTCACTCACCAAACACATCAACATACTGCACCTTCCATGGCGACTTTACCTCCTCATCACCTCTACTCGTTTCTTCCTCTGGCGCCACGTAATCCTTGTCCTCCACATCGTCATCGATTGGAGAATCACTCTCGCCTGTGAAGGCATTAAAGGCGGCTTGAATTCCGTCGTCAGAGAGACTTGTCTGTACTGCCCAGGTCACTGCTAACAGGTGAGCTGCCGAGACAATGGTGCACGGGGGTTACACAGGGTCAGTAAGTGTTCTCGCCTGGCAGTGAGTGGAGGAAGGTCTCCTGCAGGTGCCTACCAAAAATCGCCCGCGAAACTTGAAAAATGTGCAATTGACTGACCTCACAATTGCAAATCGTACCAGTACGCCAAAGGGTGTCAATGTGAAAAAAGTTCTGATGTACTCACACGTTGACAGGACGTGGCAGGTTAATGCTAACAACCCTCAGCATTACTGTCTTCAGTGTCCCTCAGTCAGGGACCTACTGCCTCAGGGACAGTCTCTGACTGACATATGGAATACTCTATCACAGGCTATCATTCTCGTGCAATATCCACACTTTAATGGTTGCTAACTCCTGTATTGTAAGCTCCATTGCATCTAAGTAAAAAAAACATCATGCTCTGCATGACACGAGTTCCACAGTACATAATACTTTGGTGGATGCAAGCTCTTGTATCGTAAACTCCAATATATCTATGTAACAATGCAGCATGCTCTGCAAGACACAAGTTCCTCTGTACTTTGGTGGATACTAACTGCTCTGTTGTAAACTCCAGTTAACAAAATAGCGTGCCCTCCGACACACGAGTTTCTCTGTACATAATACTTTGGTGGATACTAACTCCTGCAATGTAAACTCTATTATATCTGTATAACAAAACAGTTTGCCCAATGAGAAACGAGTTCGTTTGTACATAATACTTTGCCTCATGGTCCCGTTACTAGTACGTCACTTTATGGGCATAATTAATTTATTAAATCAAAACAAAATAATCATTTCCCCCAAACATTCCCGTTCTGAAAATGTCAGAATGACCAGATGCCTAGGGTAGACTAGAATGAATTTTAAATTTGTTCTGCCTTTGTTCCATGTCAGTCTTTCTTCTCCAGTGACATCATTTGTACACAGTCCAACACTGACGACTTAATACAAGCTGGTATGGAATTATCCATACCCAGTCAAAAGTTCATTAAAAGATTGGACTCCCCAAAATGGTTTGACAGCAATTGTGCCAGAGCAATGACACAAAAGTCCTTAGCATAGAACTCTTACTTAAAAAGCATGTGAATACCTTAGTCAATTTAAAATTGCTATGAACTATGCAAAAACAGTAATAAATCTCGCTAAATCAATCTTTCTTCAGATCCAAGCATCCGAAATATTAAACAGTCTTAATGACTGGTATATTCTGGTCAACTCTCAGGTCTTTCAATAATAACTTTAACAAGTCATCACCCACTCCCCCACTAAAATCTTCAGATGGTTAAACTATAAAATGACCCACGCTGTAAAGCAAACATCCTTGCCAGTAAATCTGCCAGAAATTCTACCTTGGAGGAAGTCATCCAGAACGTCCCCCTACATGAACTTGACTCTTGATTCTTGCGAAATTGTTTTTCTAATGATACTGACTGGATACGCAAAATCCATCCTGGACAATTTACCAACCAAAAAAGCTCCAGGTCCAGATGATATTCCTCCAATTGTTTTGAAAAAGTGTTTCCCAGAAATTGCTCCTGTTCTAGCTAAAGTATTCAGACTATGCATACATACTTCTTCATTCCCTAATTCTTGGAAGAAAGCCAATATCCACCCAATTCCGAAGAAAGGAATTTCATATGAATCCTCTGATTTCAGAAGAGTTGCTATCACATCTTCTCTTGTTAAAGTATTTGAGATTGTAATTAATATGCGCATAGTTAAACATCTTGAATCCAGCAACTTAAGTAGTCATTGACAGTATGGTTTTTACCACGGATGATCCACTGTTGATATACTCAATCTCCTGACTCATTCTATCCATCAGTCAATTGACCAAAATGGAGAAACTCATGCTGTAACCCTTGATATGTCTAAAGCTTTTGACAGAGTGTGGCACCATTCCCTGCTATCAAACTCCCTTTGTTATGGCCTATCATCTCTTGTTCCTCTGATATCCTCATACCTCAGTGACAGAGAGATAAAAGTAGATGATGTATATTCCAGTTTTCACTCGATTAATGCCAACGTGCTGCAAAGATCAGTTCTGGCTCCAACCCTATTCCTAATTCATATTAATGCTGTCTTATCTGTCACCCATAATCCCATCCATTCATATGCAGATAACTCAACTCTCCACAGTTCATTCACACTTAAAAACCCATTCAAAGTATTTATTCTCTAACTTACAACTCAGTACAGCCATCTCCATAAATCAAGACTTATCTAAGTCAATGAATTATGATAAAGTAACATTGTCTCATTTAATGCTAGGAAAACCAAATATATGCAGTTTATTATTTTTTTATTTTATTTTTTTTTTTTATGTGTCCGACTCTGGGCATAGGCTTCACAGCCTGCTATCAAGGCCCAGCAGTCCTCCTACATACCATACACCTCCACATGTCACCACTTCGGCGTTAACACCCACCGTCCATACTGAATACATGCTAGGGCTGTCTCATACAGGACTGGTGTATTGGTATTAGCGGGGGTATTTTTACGACATGTCGGCGGATTTTCTGGTAGATTGGTAAAGCCTTATTTAGTGAAATTCAAATCCTCAAACTGTTCCCTGCCCCAGCCGGGATTCGAACCTGGGTCTGTAAGGACTGCAGGCCACCTCTCTACCGATTGAGCCACCGCCTCCCCCAGATATTGCCTGATTCCTATGTTACCTTTAATGATACTAATATTCCTATCTCTAAAAGTATTGAAATTCTGGTGTTTCTCTTAACAATGCCCTCAGCTGGACCTCTCTTGTTTGATCACTTGCTAAAACCGCATTAAGGAAACTTGGATTATGTACAGAATCCGCAACTTCTTCACTGAAGAGCAGTTAGCTATAATTTACAAGAGTCATGTGCAGTCTCAGCTGGAATATTGCTCACAGTTGGGGAATGGATGTGAAGCGGTTGCACTAAAACAACTAGACAGAATTCAGAACAAAGTTGTTAGAATATTTAAATCCTACTATTACTAATGAACTACTTCCCACATAAGTAAGAAGGAATGTTGCCTCCCTTGCATTAGGTTACACATACTTTTATGGCAAATACGCATGCAAAGTTGCATCCATCGTGCCACCTCTCCATGCCTTCACCCGCACTACATGGGCATCTGGTAACACTCTTAACTGGACTGTCACACTGCCATATTGCAGAACCTCTGCCTATCGGGATTCTTTTATTCCCGGTGTCGTATGCACGGAGTGACTTATGCTGAATGTTACCATTCCGCTCAGTGCATATGCGCTGAGTGGCCGTTTAGCTTCTATTCTGAAAATATCCGCATGTTATCTCAAAGTTTGTGCCCTTTATCAACAACATTGTACGAAATACATGCGTCAGAAGATAGTTGGATGTCTTACCGACCTGTACAGTAGGTAACTATAGGTCGATATATGGATATGTATAAATAAAGATATGTATGTTACAGGTAGATTGTGAAATGAGTCATTTCGTGAATTAAGATTAGTTTAGTTTAGGTTTATTTAGGTTAGGTTGATCTAGGATAAGGTTAGGTTAGGTCAATTTAGGCTTAATAGTGAAGGGAACGGTAACTTCCAGCATAAAGTCACTTCGTGCATATGACACAGGAACTAACTCTTTCTGGAACTCGCTCTCCCAGAGTGGTTTCCCCCAAACTTAAACCTACGGCAGTTCAGGTCCAACTGTTAAAGATCTTTTATGAATGGAGAACACCTATAATTTGGCGTATGGATTATTTTCTAAATTCATTTGTTTTTCTCTCCTGCGTCTGGTTACTTAGCTCACCATCCACTCACTCGATGTAGTGCTGCTCTCGGGCGTCTGCCCTTTCCTCTCCATAATTCCTTCCTTCCTTTCTCTTCTGTCTTTCTTTCCTTCATTCTTTCCTTGTCCTTCTGCCTACGGGTGACTTTACACTCCCTCTTCTGTCTTTCTTTCCTTCATTCTTTCCTCTTCCTTCAGCCTGTGGATGACTCTACACTGAGTGACAAGCCAAATGGTTTCCTGTACACCAGGAAAGCATTTACTACGTTGGGTGGTAACCATATAACCAGATTTTGGTGCCTGATGGTTCTAGTGGGTAATTATTGCGCTCCAATCGGATTGATCCGGTGAAGGTTTATATCCAAGGGATGGTTCGGGTTGATTGCTTATGTAATACCACTCAGGGATGAGTGAGGCTGGTCACTCTCATCTTAAATGTCGGGACCAATTGCCTAGCCCCGGGCTCCTGCGCTCCCCACGGGGCAGTGATACCGTGTTGTTGAGTGAAGACGAAGGGGAGCTGCAAGGCTTGGTGGAGGAGTTTGAGAGAGTGTGTAAGAAACGGAATCTAAAGGTGAATGTAGGGAAGAGTAAAGTGATGGTGTTTGAGAGAGGTGAAGTCAGTGAATGTACAGCGAGGTTGGATGGTGAGGAATTGGAAAATGTGAGTACGTTTAAGTACTTGGGTAGTGTGACGAGTAAGGATGGAGGTTTGGAGGGTGAAGTGCTTGAAAGGGTACAGCAGGGAAGAAAGGTTGCTGGTTCTTTGAAAGCAGTGATAAGAAACAGGGAAGTGAGCATGGAAGTGAAAAAGTTACTACATGACAGTATTGTGATACCAACTCTAACGTACGGAAGTGAAGCTTGGACGTTGTTGGAAGGACACAAGTCAAGAGTGAGAGCCGTGGAAATGAGTTATTTAAGAGGAGCCTGTGGAGTCACATGGAGAGACAGGCTGACGAATGAGGATATAAAGGAGCGTTGTGGTGTTGATGTGGATGTGATAGGAAGCGTTATGAGGAACACACTGAGGTGGTTTGGCCATGTGGAGAGGATGGAGGGTGAAAGACTGACGAAGAGAGTGTATGTGAGTGAGGTGGAGGGGGAAAGAGGGAGGGGGAGGCCGAGGATGAGGTGGAGAGATGGGGTGGAGAGATATATGAGAGAGGGGGGTGTGAGTTGGGAGCAGGGGAGTGAAATGGCGGGGGACAGGGCGACTTGGAGGCGATTTGTTTGTGGCCACCCCAAACGGGATTGAGGCGTCTGGTAATATATATATATATATATATATATATATATATATATATATATATATATATATATATATATATATATATATATATATATATATATATATATATATATATATATATATATATATATATCCTGCTGGATCCCATGGGTGCTGGGCGAGGCATGGCACTGGGAGGGTACTAAGCGTACCGCCCACCGCCTATCGGCTCATAGTCGCGAAGCACATAGGTCCCTACCCGGGGGTTCCCTACTTTATAAAGACTTGAAAAATCCCAGTTCTGTCCAATATTCCGGACACTGGGCCCCAATGGAATATATATATATATATATATATATATATATATATATATATATATATATATATATATATATATATATATATATATATAAGGAGGCGGTGGCTGAATCGGTAGAGAGGCGGCTTGCAGTCCTAATGGACCCAGGATCGAATCCCGGTTGGGGCAGGGAACAGTTTAAGGATTTGAATTTCCTAAAAAGCAGACTTTCCTGATCTACCAGATGACCCGCCGACATGTCGTAAAAGTACCCCCGCTGATACCAGTACACAAGTCCTGTATGAGACAGACTTAGTATGTATTCAATATGGACGGTGGGTGTTAGCGCCGAAGTGGTGACATGTGGAGGTGTAGGAGGACTATTGGGTCTTGGGATAGGCCACTGCCCCCAGGAAATAGGCCCTGAGCCTTTGCCCAGAGTCGGACACGTAAATATCACGTGTATATATATATATATATATATATATATATATATATATATATATATATATATATATATATATATATACATATATATATATATTGCCAGACGCCTCAATCTTTCGTTTGGGGTGTAGTCACAAACAAAACGCCTCCACGTCATCCTATCCCCCTCCATTTCACTGCTCTGCTCCCAACTCACACCCCTCTCTCTCATATACCTCTCCACCCCATTCCACCATCTCATCCTCGGCCTCCCTCCCTCTTCCCCTCCACCTCACTCACATACACTCTCTTCGTCAGTCTTTCACCCTCCATCCTCTCCACATGGCCAAACCACCTCAGTGTGTTCCTCATAACACTTCCTATCACATCCACATCCACACCACAACGCCTCTTTATATCCTCATTCGTCAGCCTGTCTCTTCATGTGACTCCACAGGCTCCTTTTAAATAACTCATTTCCACTGCTCTCACTCTTGACTTGTGTCTTTCCAACAACGTCCAAGCTTCACTTCCATACGTTAAGAGTTGGTATCACAATACTGTCATGTAGTAACTTTTTCACTTCCATGCCCACTTCCCTGTTTCTTATCACACTGCTTTCAAAGAACCAGCAACCTTTCTTCCCTGCTGTACCCTTTCAAGCACTTCACCCTCTAAACCTCCATCCTTACTCATCACACTACCCAAGTACTTAAACGTACTCACATATTCCAATTTCTCACCATCCAACCTCGCTGTACATTCACTGACTTCACCTCTCTCAAAGACCATCACTTTACTCTTCTCTACATTCACCTTTAGACCCCGTTTCTTGCACACTCTCCCAAACTCATCCACCAAGCCTTGCAGCTCCCCTTTGTCTTCATTCAAGAACACAGTATCATCTGCAAACAACAGTACAGGGAGTTTCCAAACACTATCCTCTCTCACCAGGGCCACTCCAACATCCACTACCCTACCTTGTACCTCTTTTATTACCCCATCTATGTGCAGATTGAACAACCATGGAGACATGACACATCCCTGTTTCAACCCAACCTATAAAGAGAAAAGTTCACTTAGTTCACCATCCACATGCACTGCAGCCTTAGCACCATCATACATACTCTTCACAGCATTCAACAACTTCCCATCTACTCCATATATTCTTAATACTTTCCACAATCCTTGTCTATCCACCTTGTCATATGCTTTCTCCAAATCCACGAAAGCCGCATACAACTTCTTTCCCTTCTCTAGAAACGTTTCCACTAAAGATCTAAGAATGAATATCTGATCTACACAACCTCTTCCCTTCCTAAAGCCTCCCTCTTCTTTTCCAACTAATTCCTCTGTTTTTTCTCTAACTCTGTCAATAAGTATCCTACCATATACTTTTCCTATTATACTAAGAAGACAAATGCCCCTATGATTACCACACACTTCTTTTTCCCCTTTTCCTTTGTACAAGGGAATAATTATACCTGACTTCCAATCCTCCGGGACTCTACCTTCCTCCTAGGCCAATCTACACATCATCAACATCCATTCTACTACAATCTCTCCCCCATGCTGCAGCATTTCACCACACACTCCATCAATTCCTGGGGCTTTCCCCAATTTAAC